>NC_143188.1:15435357-15586339 GCF_047325235.1 Durio zibethinus | reverse complement strand
TGGGCTCTCTAGTCAACTTCTTAAATTGACCATGTGTTTTTGAATATCATTCAATCTCTCCAATCCAAAAAGGCTTGTACATTTCTGCAGAGCAGTTTTTGGAGCTCTGCAAGCACTATGACCAGCCAATAAAATGTTATTTTTCTCTTAATTTTTGGAGGATGTATTCAGTTATGATTTTAGCGTCATTTGATTTGTAAGTGTTGGAATGGTGAATGCAGTATTTGACAAAGGATGATCTCTTCTTGTTCAGTAATTTCAATTCCGATTATTCAATCGTGGGTGAAAGTAAATATATTGGGCATTGCGTTTTAGACCTCTTGTTCAGGTGAGTACTGTAAATATTTTGTGATTAGGATAAAAAATTTAATTCCTTCACTTTCTTACATCAATAGAAATTTATGATTTGGGTAAAAAATTTAGCATTTAGCCTTTCATGAGAGAAAGCTTGATCTTATCTATGGAAATTTAGTTATGACACCAGTTAGTGTGTTGATATTCTATCATTCATTACCTTAATTAATTGTAATAAGGATTTTGACTCACTTAGTTTAAAACCTTCTTTCAAGTGATTGAAGCAACAGTCGTAAATGACTTGAAGTTCATCTTGCTTGAGGCAAGGAACCTATAAAACCTTTGCTCTTGTTTCTGTTAAGATGACAGATTCAAGCGAGCCCCAGTATCCAGGAAAAGAACCTCAGCAATTTGAAACAGAATCTCAACAATCTGAACAAGGTAAAATTTGTTCCATTTTTTGTTCTTTTTAAAGGTGTATATGTATATTTACTTATATAGCTAACTCTTTGATTTTTCAGTCTGCAATTTCTTTAGGAAGTCAACAAAGGGCAAAAACATAAGGAAAAGGACAACAAATGGAGATGAAGACTCCAGAAATGGCACATCTCTGTTGCACAATCAGAAAAAGGATTTGAAGCCTGACAATATGTTATGCTTTTCAACTGGATCCTCCGGGAGTGCTGCTCCCACTGAATCAAATACAGAGACTGACAAACTGATTTTTGAATTTAAGTCTTTGAAGGAAATTCAAGATCAAAATGATAGCAGAGCTACAGCAACCTTAGAAACTGAGACTGAGTTTACAAAAGATGCTCGTGTTATACATGAAAAAGTTCTTAAACGAGCACAGGAGTCTTTGAAGGGGAAAAACACAAGCTCTGGGGAAGAGAAGTTGCATAAAGGAATGCATGGCTATGTGGATCATAAGGCTGGGTTTCGAAGAGAGCAAACAGGTGCCAGTGAGAAAGCTGGTGGCTCACATGGACCTATTAGGGCTTCTGCCCACATCAGTGTTTCAGCAAGATTTGATTATCAGCCTGACATCTGTAAAGACTACAAAGAAACTGGTTACCGTGGTTATGGAGATTCATGTAAGTTTATGCATGATAGTGGATACTACAAGTCTGATGGCTGTTAGAAAAGGACTTGGAAGAAGCACAGAAAGCAAGGAAGAGAAATCTGGCTTTGGGTGGCGATGATGATGACAAGGCAGGGGTAGACCAGAGTGATGATGATGATGATGATTTGTTGCCCTTTGCATGTTTTATTTGCCTGCAGCCTTTTGTGGATCCTGTTGTTACTAAGTGCAACCACTACTTCTGTGAGCATTGTGCTCTAAAGGTACTCACATATGCCTTTTCATGTAGATTAATTTTTTTAATGTCTTTTTTGTGCTAGCTTAATATCTATTAGTTTTTTTAACATTTGTTGTTGATGCGTTACTTTGGCGCAAAACTTTTTTGGTTACGTACATACAAAGAATATTTTATGCGGACCAACTGTTTTTCAGCTTTAGAAATAGGACATATTTTAACTTTACATCGTCAACTTTTGGTGCCTCATGTCAGTATAGTTTACATTTTTATTCTCATTCGAATGTAAAATAACCAACTGCATCTTTTGGTTTTTCAGCATCATGCAAAGAATAAGAAATGCTTTGTATGCAACTAACCCACCCTTGGCATTTTCAATACTGCTCACCAGATAAGTATCCATTGATGCTTTGCTTCAACTCCTGCTGTCACGAACACTTTTATTTCTTTGTTTAGTGTTGTAGTGGAAGATTCACTTGTCTGAATACCTGATTAATCGAAATCATTTCCCTGCTTGAGCTTGGTGGAATTTTGGAATGATGAGCTCTTTAAAATCATTGTTGCTGCAGGCATGTGCGTTGGAATTTAGGTAAGCATTTTTTCTGCGTCATTCCACAACTGACTTATAAGTTGAGTGATTGTATTAAGCAGAGTAAGTTTTAAGTTTTTACATGCAGTTCCAAGAGTTGTCGAAAACAACTGAATGAGTAGACAATTGTAAACTTGTGATTTATATACAAAATTGGCATTCCTAATATGCCAACAAACCCTATTGCTGCCTTTAACCCATGAAGTAGCATTTCTTCTACCTAGAGATAGCAGTGCAATCCAGTATTAACTTTCCAAGAATCAGCATCCAACTTCACAACCTTCGTAATGGCCTTGAATTCAGCCTGATCAGATCAGAATCCAGGTCTCGATGACACATACTGGTAGGATCTAGGATGTTACTTCAAAGAGTTTAAGAATGTTGGATTGCAGGTAGTTTCAATTGGGTAGGGATGGCTAGTGGAAGCTGTGATTTTTTGTGGTATCCAATTCCAAAGCATAGAAAACATTAATGATTGGTTTTCTTCCTGGAAAAATACGGGTCCTGCATTAAATAAAAAAAAAAAGTGAAATTAGCTAGCAAACCTAAACTTAAACTCAAGAAATAGTAATCTTTTTTGTTTCCTTTTTTCCCTCTAAAATTTTCTTTTTTAGCATGAGTTTTTGTTTTCTTGTTTCCCTGTAAAATTTTCAAATGACTGAATTCATAAGAATAAACTATTTTTCTAGTTGATACTTACATTTCTAGTTAGAGAAGGATTCAAATGAGCAAGAACATAGGGCTGCACGAGGACACTTGTAGGAGAAAGCCTCTAGCGGCAAAGTCTTCATATATGCACGATCACTCTGTCCAATGTGGCTTTTGTCAACCCCAAAGTCATCAGATATCTTTTTACCTGCACCAATCTTCTAAACATAAATTCTGAGCTAATACTCAAAATAGGCTAAATGTCAGAAGGCTTGACAACCTTCCTGGTTTACAGCATCAAGGTGGCTACTAGAGAAAATACTACCTATAAAATGACCAGTGATTGAAAGATAGCATGTCGTCTATTACTTCATCTTTTAATTATGGATTAGTGGCTATATCAGAACACTTAGCACATCAATGTGAACATTGGCTATTTAGTTATGACGCTTTATTTCTATTAGATAGAGAATAAGTTACTGAAAGGATCCATTGGAATTCTAGAGAAGTGAGTATATATAAGTTACTGAATTATTGCCCTCATGTTTTTGTTTAGTCAAGGTCTATTCTTTATGCAAATCAATCATATAGCAATAAAGCTTACAACAAACCATTTGTTTTTGTCGTGGGAGTGCTGAAGCAAAGAAACAAAGGATGATATGGGATTAAAGTTGAATAAAATAATAAAGGAAATATTTCAATCTTTCTCGCCATGGTCAAATCTATAGTTGTTAGGGACAATAAAATACTATCGAAGTTAGTTTGGAATTGTCGAGCTTGATGCCTGGAACTGGAAGCTTTGTTATTTTCTTTTCGTTGTTTTTTTCTCTGTAGTGATGTAGCAGTTAATAAAGGAATAAAGCATCTTAGCTTGAGCTTGGTCTGTGAAGATTTTTCTGTGTTAGGAGATGTAACTTCTAGTTTTGGCAGCTAAAGTGGTAGGCGTAGTCATTGTTGTACATGCCATGGCTTATATCAAATACCTGCACTGCAAATAGTTGAGTTGAATAATTGATATTGTTGATGTAATTCCTGGTCTGATAGTCGAAAGTTTTACTGGAGGTTGAGAAGGAGAGTTTGTGTGACCTATCACATGGTAGAAAGTCAGTGTGCCAAAAATGTTATTTTGAGGCATTCCCCAACGCTCAAGTTAAGTTAGTAAGGTATACCAGAAGCAAGTAAATGAGAGAGAGTAAGAAGCAGTTAAAGAGAGTAGAGAGAGTTCAGTAGTGAATCATCTGTCTGGTCTGATTCTACTTTTTATACCTTTTAGATGATGACGTCGCAAACTGGGTTTTCATGTGTAAGACCTATTATGTGGCTGCTAACATGATCACTTAGGTATAACAATAATGAAGAGCTTAGAAGATAATAAGATTTTCGTTAACAATTTCTTTGGGTGAATGATTTTTATTAACCCAAAGAAAGCATTAAACAGTAAGCTATCAAAATGTCCAAGAACAATCAAATTTTGCAAAGTAATCAAACTAAGCAACATTAAGGAACCAGTCCCCAATTCAGACACATTTTGCTTTTGCTAAGCCAGAAATTATTAATAAAAACAGAGTTACAAAATGGGGTGAACAACAGGGGAACCCCATAACTCAGCAGTAAAACACCAACTTATAGACAGAACGGAAGACAAGCACAATACAACCAGACATGCTGCCACTCATCTTAGGTGAGCAGAAGAGAAAGAACTGAGACACAAGTACCGTAACACCAAGCCAAATACATTCAGACATAATTTCTGTTGTTGAAGAGGAAGACTGCAACTGAAGACTGCAATCTTGTTATTGAACTAAGCGAAAAGTAACTTCTGATAGTTGAAACAATAGCTTCTATATCTTTAGATGGCCTGCCAAACTTCGTTTGATTGTGCTTCTGCCAAATAAAATATACATGAGCATCCCAAGCCAATCTAATCAAGGACAATAGATGCCAAAGCTTTGCTTTGCTGTTAATATGGTTGACAGCCCAATCTAACTCAAAATGCCAGTCACCCACATGTCTTACAAATTACCAACTTGGAAACTCATGTTGTCATTTATAAAATGAGGTTAAGAATTCAAAGGACATATCCTAGGTTGCAGGCAATTTTTGTTTTCAGTTTTAAAAGCAATGCCAAGTTTAAAAAGGAAATGAGTTGTACTAAGTTGAAACCTTTTTTAATTAAATTTCAAAAGTAATCACTTTAGTCAAATATCAGTTAGTGCAATTATATATATATATATATATATATATATCACACTTATAATGCACGAAAGTATTTAAATAATTTTATTTGTTTAGGCAATTTACTACAGCTGAAAGAACCAATAAGAAAACTTTTGAGTGATTAAGTATTCTAGAATGCTTACCAAATGAATTTGAAACTTGAATTTTGATGGAATCACTTAGAAGATCTTCTCTATTTTTTATTCCGATTCCATGTAAACCTATCCATCCATTTGTTCCCCATCTCATTCAGCACTGTGTATCCAATAGATAACCCAATTACCAAACCACATCCATACCCAATCAATACGATTTTCCAAACAGATATACCATCTACCCATGAATCTTCATCTTCCTTAGGGTGTTGCATTCTTCGCCCACACAATCTTGGGTTCCCTTTGTAAGAATCGTTTGGAAATGTACCAAATTGGTAGCTTTGTGGTATGCTTCCCTCAAGTTGGTTGTAAGAGAGATTCAATACTTCAAGAAAAGTTAGGCTTGCAAGCTGTGGAGGAATCTTTCCTGAGAGGTTGTTCTGGGAGAGGTCCAACGACTCAAGCTCAGTTAAGTTTCCGAGTGCTGAAGGGATTGGGCCAAGGAAGCTGTTGTAGGAGAAGTTTAGCGCTTTGAGTGACTTGAGGTTTTGTATTTCTTCCGGTATTCTCCCATGGAAACTATTATTGGAAAGGTCAAGACAAGCAAAGATGGTTAAGATTTTCTCGTAAAAAAGTTCAAACCCTTTATTCACAATTGTCACAGAGTCCTGGTAGTAATTATCTCCAATATAATCTGGCTTAGCTTGGTTGCCAACAATCATCATCCTCATTGCCTTCAAAGATTGAAAAAATCCAACAGGTAACTCACCTGAAAAGTTATTGGAAGCAAGGTCCAGTATGTGTAACTTTAGAAAAACATTTTCATCCTCAGAAATTTTAATCGGACCATAAAATCTATTTGCTCTTAGTACAAGAACCTTTAAAGAAGGCAATTTCACCAACCAAAAAGGAAATGTGTCTTGTATCATATTTTTTCCAACGTCCAAAACTTCAAGCTTCCCGCAATGGGCTAATGACCTCGGCAACTTCCCTTCCAGTTTATTCCCACCGAGTTTGAGTGACCTTAGTTGAGGGGCTTGAAAGAATTCAATTGGTAAATGACCAGAAAAATTATTGAAAGCAATGTCTAGTACATCCAAGTCTTGAAAATAATTTTTCACATGTTTAATTGGACCATAAAACTTATTTGCTCGCAATACAAGGACCATCAAAGCAGGCAATTTTCCCAACCACAAAGGGAATGTGTCGTACAGAGCATTGTTCCCAAGGTTTAAAACTCGAAGGATTGTGCAATTGGCTAGTGACCTTGGCAACTTCCCTTCCAATTTATTGTCATTGAGTTGTAGCCAATATAATTGGGTTGCTTTTGCAAAATCTGGTATGCTACCGCTGAAATTATTTTTTTGTAGATCCAAAGTGTCGAGAGAACTGATACTGCCCAAGCAACTTGGGATTGGCCCGCTTAATTTGTTAAAGGATGCATTAAAGGTCGCAAGTTGACTCAAATTGCAAATAGGTCTTGATAAAGAGCCTTGTGAAGAAGTTAGAGATTGGTTTAGTGAAAATTGGTCCAAAGAAGAGAGAGAATTGTTAGAAAGATCCAGATACCGCAAACTTTTCTTCCACACCCAGTTTGGTACTACACCACTTATTTTGTTATTTGAAAGGTTAAGACCTTCTAAACTAGTTTGACTCTTTAAAAACTCTGGAAACATACTTAGGTTACAGAATCGTAAACCCAAGTAACTCAAAATTGGAAAAGAGCAGTTTGCATCACCAAAAGGAAACTCTTTTGAAAAATCAATCGCATTGAAAGAAAGGTCTAACCTCAAAAGAGTGGTCTTCCACAACCAATTCGGCACAAAACCATGGATTTGGTTGTTAGAAAGATCTAGAGAAGCCAACTTGCCTTGTGTTTTGATGAATTCTGGAAATTCAGTAAAGTTGCATGAACTTAGGTATAGCACCTCTAATTGGGGAAAAGCGAGGCTTGTGATGTCGCTTTCAATTGATAAGCTCGTATTGGAAAGGTCAAGAACCCTTAAGTTCTTGAGTTGGGAGAACATGTCAAGCTTCGCAGAACTAAAGCTATTGTAGCCTAAAGACAATATTTCAATCAAGGAAGAAGATGCGTTGACAAACTCATCAATTTCACCGAACAATTGATTTCTCCTAACAATCAAGGCCTGCAATGATGGGAGAGTAAATAAAGAAGAATGTATTGATCCAGAGAGGTGGTTTCGCCACAAATAAAGATATGCAAGATTTGGAACTCCAGATCTGTGAAATGCAGGGATAAAACCACTGAAATTGTTATTGGACAGATCCAGTTCCACAAGATTAGTAAGATTTGCAATTGAAGATGGAATTTGTCCAAAGAACTTGCAACCTAGGAGATTTAAATTTGTCAAGAATTTGAGATTACCAATTGATTCTGGTAATTTTCCACTGAAATTTGTATAAGACATCGTTAAGATCCGTAAAGCATTGTTTAATAGAAATTCTGGCAACTGACCTCCAAGATTGTCATTTTCTGAAATGTCAATGCTTTGGATTTTTGGTAATAAGAAAACTTCTATTGGAAAATGCCCACTCAAATTGCAATTCACTAAACTGAGAGAAACCAAACGAGAGGAAATTTCCGAGAAATTAGGAGGCAAATAAGAGATCGAATTCCCACCAAGGAAAAGTTTGGAAAGAAAAGGAAGTCTTGAGAGTGAAGAACAAAATGGACTTGTCAAACCACAATTCGACAGACTTAGCACATGTAGGTTATGAAGTGCTATGGATGTGGCTTCACACCATTTAGTACTTTGAGTTGAAATGTTCACACTATCCAAGTAGAGCTCTGTAAGAGGTCTCAAATTTTGGATGAATGACTTGAAGTTTGGGTTTTCTAGTTTTAAAGGTTGATAAAGGTTGTAAGGAAAATCATCATACCAGAAATTTGGATCAAGAATTTGGTAATTTTGTAGATAGCAAGAATCTTGATTAGATAGATCAAGAGAGACTAACCTTGTTAAGTATGAAATCCCCACAGGAATTTGGCCATGGAAACATGAGTTTGAAAGGTTGAGATGAGTTAAATATGGGAGTTTGTCAAACTCATATTGAAACAGAGTGGAATTAAAATTGTTTCCAGCAAGATTAAGGTGTTGAAGATGATGGAGATTGAAAATGGAGTGAAAGCTGCCTGAAAGATTTTTGTAACTGAGATCAATCCCAATCACATGACCAAAAGCATCGCATGTAATTCCTTTCCAAGAGCAACAATTAGTGTTGAGATCCCAAAGCTCAACTTCGGTAGAGAAAGTAAAATTTGGAGCATAGTAAAGATCACGATGCAATTGCAACAGAGTAGATCTCTGGTCATCAAGGCACTGGTTTTGGAGATCAGTATAAGAAGGGGAAAAAGATAGCACAAGAGATACAAAGCATGAGAAGAAAAACAAGGTAGGAAAAATGAGTGAAATTAGGATATGAGGATTCTTCATGTTTTGTTGGCTCTCTATAAAAAAATGAAGGGAAGATTGTGGAGTTTGAGATTTCCATGCATGGTATATATAGACAAGTCCTTCACATTACATACTGTTATTGTAGCTATATATCTCCCTAGATATCAAGAGATAGGTTCAAATGCGTTTTTCCAACCACGTGTTTGTACAAATCATGAGTTTGAGCTTTTTCTGTAGAAGTTAAGTCAAAATAGGTGGAAGACAGACAGAAATATTTATTGCTTGTTCATTTTGAATTTTAAAGAATGAATAATAGGTTTGAATGATGATAAGGTTGATAGTTTTGCTTTTGTAAATTAATCTTTGTCGCTATATTTTCCCCTTTCTTCCCACTGTTTATTTCATATTATGCATTCATGCAAAAAAACAAATTAAAAAAAAATAATTTTCTCAAGTAATAGTATTACAAGTAGATCGGTAGTAAAGTATTTCTTCACTACTAAAAAATAATAAAAATTTTCACTAAGTTTAACATCTAAAGAGAAGTAAAACTTGCAAAGATTAATGAGTCAACTCAACTTTGTTATTATGAAATTAGATGGAACACTTCTTTTTTTTTTTTTTGAAAATCCTAATTAATAAGTTTGTTTCTTCTTCTTCTTCTTCTTCAATTCAACGTTTGAATCTCCTTTTGTTTCCTTGATCAACTTCCTCAAAAGTATCTATTTCTTTTTTTTTTTTTTTCTAAATATGCATTCAGAGAAAAAAATAATTACTTTAACAATTCTTTCTTTATAATAGTATGCGTTATTCTTTGGTCATGATAAAGTTTATCCTAGCACCATTCGATTAATAATTAAGAAAAAAGGATATCATTTAGTCATATGGATACCATTTGGTGCTTTTTTTTTTGCAAAACTTGTAATATGGCATCACATGTTGTAAAAATATTGCCTACCTAACCTGAAAATCTAAAGCAAAAGTATGAATGAAATGAAACGAAGGCAAAAGATGACAGCATGCAGGAAACATCTAGGCAACAAAGTGAAATTGCTGAAAATGAGTTTCCAAGCATTCAGATTTCGCTTGTATATTGATGTCAAGTCAGAGGAAATAATGGGATCTGAGACAGGAGCTTAGCTTTAGACCGTGCTTCACCTTCCAATCCATTCGATTAGATTTGATTGATTGCTTCTCTCTTGATATTCTGTTTAGGGATAGTGATAGATAGTAAATAATTGAATATTTGATATATTATTTTATATATACTATTTATACTATTTAAAATTAGTTAATTCATTATTTATTGGAATAGTTAATTATCCACTCTTTAAAATTAGTTAATATACTATTTATTGTAATAATTTTATCTTAAATGTAATGGTTGATATAGTTAATAGTTTTATATCTATTATTTTTAATGTATTAGGTGAAGATATTACTTTATGTAATCGTCTTGAAATGTATTTCTAGATTATTGTTTGCAAAATCTTTTTATTAATCGTTGAGAATTCAAAACAACATATTAATAATTTAATATTGAATTTATCATATGTATAGCACTTTTTTATTATTTTTGTTTTTAATATTGTAAATGAATATTGGTTTGAATCATAAGAACTTAGAACATATAGATTCATATTTTATATTTTACAATACTTCAAATAAAAATATTAACCAATATTATTTTTAATGGGAATGACCCTTAATATTAATGAATAAATGAAAGTTACAAATGTGAACATTAGAAATATGAAAGGGACAAAATTATTGCTTTTTCATAGAACAAAAATTAATGGGATTTTCTAATAATGAATTAGTCTTCAATTCATCACGCGTGGATTTTTCTTGTTCTTGCCTCATATATATGTTTCTTGCTTTGCTTTGTCTAAAGTTGTTTCCTTTTCTTTAAAAAATCTTTAGAATTGGTCTAAAGTTGCTTTGTCTAATATCAGAAGCTTCTTTCGTCCTTCCATTATCTACCTCATAACAAATTAAATAAATAAATACATTTCTATAAAGGAATATTAATAATAAAATAATTTTTTTAATTTGAGATTTATCTCAGTTAATTTCAGAAGTGAAGCAAAAACTTGAGAAATGAGAGGTTAAATAATAATTTTACTAGAAAAGAGGGGATCAAATATTATTTTTGGCGGGATAAGGTATTATGCTACAATGGTGAAAAAAAAATTTTGGGCCTAGATATGCCCCTAGTTGATTTATACAATTATGATTACAAGATAGTATTTTACAGGTTTAGAGTTCAAATTCTTACACCTATAACACCTTTTCTCTTCTTAAATTTGGCTTTTTAAAAAAAATTATAATAATTTTTTCTATAAAATATTATATGTAATCTTAGAATTGGTGTTGTTTTATGCTAATTAAAGTTTATAGCCTTTGGAATTGCTTACCGGCAAAGTCATTCAGATGACAAAAATGGAGAATGAACTTAGGCACACTTGGCACTAGTGGAGTCAGAAGAAGAACGTCATTTGGTGCATCTTTGTTTCAATCTCATTGTCGCGCTACATAAGAAATTAATAGTAACTTTTTTTTTAATTGTTCAAAAGGGAATTTAATTTAAATTATTCAAAATTAAATAATAATTGTTCAACTTCAATGTTTAATTAGACTATATATTACCATCTTTACGTAATTATATTGATCTTTTCAATTGTCTTCAATCATCACTTCTAAGTTGTTTTTTTTTTTTTTCAATTCATTTTCTAATTAGTAATTAATTATACTCTCACTATCTCATTTTCTTTATCTATCATTCTCTATTTGGATATTTCAAAATTATCATCTTTGCTTTTCCATCACAAAATTCTATTACTTTTCTATACGAGTATATTCCAAAATCATTTTGATTTTGATTACATTTTTATATTTGAAACCTCAAAATATAAATTTTATATAATAAATTTAAGATTTTAATATAAAATACACTCATAATAAATCGAAATCTAAAATCCCAACAAAATTTAAAAAAATAAAAAGAACATTAGAAATTTTATCCATAATATCAAATACACTCATACTTTATATTGTTTTAAACTGATTAAATTTTTTAATCAAAAAAAGGAAATTAACCAATGAGATTACATAATTTTCTCACTTTTTAATCCTCCAATTAATTGATGCTTTTGGTTTTTATTTTTTAATAAATGAATTGAAAACAAAAAACAAATAGTAAAAGAAAAAAAAATACAAACCAAATGAAATCTAAATCATATTTTTCAGTTGAATCTCAAGAATGTAGTAATTAATCATCTTAAATAATTAGCAATTATTCACTTGGTGGAATCTTATCTATAAGATTTGAGAAAGTACAATGAAAGAGTCAAGACGTTGATCATAGGATTCAATAGATACCTAAATTTTCAATTATTTGAAAATAATAGGATGAAAGAAAAACTTTAGGAATTGAAAATTGTCTTTATTTTTTTTTTCAAAGTCCTTGAATCAATGGAAATTATACTTTATAGAGATCCGTTTTTTAATGTTAAAGTTTCTAGATATGTATTTCTAATAAGTTATATAAATTACCGATTTTTCATATCCGGATGTAGAGAAAAAAATGATAGTGTATCTAGAATCATCCATCATAAAATTGTCCTTTATAAAAAAAAATTGATTTTTTATTTTGGACTCAAAAAAAATGATAGTATGAGATTTTTTTATAGGTTTTTAATTTTCTATTTGCTTTATACTTTTAAGTCTTCTCATCAGGCAAATGTTTAAGTCTTCTTACCCCAATATTACTCTATGAAAAATAATCTTCTTAGCGATTTGTTTAAGTCAAGTTTGTCATTTAAAAAAGACAAAACAAACAACAATTTTCTCAATTGAAACTGTCTTTTGTCTTTTAGTTAAATTGACATACTGAGACTGGATTTTAAGTATATTAATTATTATTTTAATATTTTGGTCTTTTTAATAACTTAGACTAAAGCAATTGCCAATATTATTATTTTTGTGAAGTAAAGATGAGGCAAAAAGACTAACACATTTGCATGCTTAATGCCAAGACTAAGTATAAAGCAAAGATTAAGACTTCAACCAATACATTACCATAGTATCTATCATTTTCTTTCTTATTCCACCATTATAAAATCACAATTTCCAAAATAAACAAGTTTAAGAAGTGAGAGAAAGAATGTGTTCTTTAGATTTTTTTTTTCAAACTTTTTAGAAAAAATAAAACACAGATTTTTAATTTGTTGATTTTTTTTGGCCAATCAATTTGTTGATTAAACAATTTTTTCTCATTATTTTGTTCCTAATGTACTATTAGATTTCATGGTATGTGCATTTTTTATTGCTTCAATTTTTTATGATTAATATATTTAAAGAGATCCTCTAGTTTAAAATTTCAATGATCCAATAACCATGTAGTCTATTAGTAAAATACTAAACTTTTAGTTTCAATAGTTTAAAGTTCAAATTTTGACAATCTCACATTAAAAAAAAAAACAATGTTCTAGTTTCACAAATTTCATGCATACAAGATAATTTTTTATATTTCAATTTCTTCACATACAATTAATAGAGTTTTTAAATTTTATAAAGGATATTAGCATCTCATACTTTTGTAACATATTTTCTTTTAACTATTTTTTTCCAAACCAAATTTATCTTTTTTAACTTATCAGAAATGAAAATCCAGTAAGTTATATAACTTATCAAAAATGTATATTCAAAAGTTTTAAAATTAAAACAAGATGGGTAAATAAGTAATATCACTTAAAAAATTAAAAAAAAAAAAGTAAACGTAGAGAAAAAAAATGATGGTGTATTTAGAATCACCCATCACAAAATTATACTTTATAAAAAAATTGATATTCTAATTTTGGAATCACAAAGAAAATGATAGTATGAGATTTTTTATTGGTGTTTAGTCTTTTCTTTGCTTTATACTTTTAAGTCTTCCCATAATGCAAATATTAAGTTTTCTTTCCCATTATTACTCTGTGAAAAATAATATTCTTAATAATTTGCTTAAGTCAAGTTTGTCTTTTAAAAAAGATAAAAAAAAACATAGCAATTTTCTCAATGGAGATTGTCTTTTGTCTTCCAGTTAAATTGGCAAACTAAAAATGGACTTTAAGTATATTAATTATTATTGTTATATTTTAGTCTTTTTAATGACTTAGATTGGAGCAATTGCTAAGATTATTATTTTTGTAAAGTAAAGATGGGCATAAAAAAACTAACACATTTGCATTCTTGTTGCCAAAACTAAGTATAAAGCAGAGTCTAAGACTTAAACCAATACATTCCTATAGTGTCTATCATTTTGTTTCTTATTCCACTATTAAAAAATTACAATTTTCAAAATAGACAAGTTTGATAAGTGAGAATGAATATGTTCTGTAGACTTTTTTTTCAAACTTTTTAACAACAATAAAACACGAGTTTTTAATTTGTTGATTTTTTTGGCCAATTAATTTGTTGATTAAGCAACTTCTTTTTCATGCTTTTGTTCCTAATGTATTATTTGATTTCAGAGTATGCGCATTTTTTTTTAGTTGTTATTGTTAATATATTTTAAAGAGATCCTCTTATTTAAAAATTCAATGAGCCAATAACCATATAATCTGTTAATAAATGCTTAACTCTTAGTTTTAATAGTTTAAAGTTTAAACCCTAGCAACCTCATATTAAAAAAAATCTTCTAATTTAAAAAATTTCTTGTATACAAGATAATTTATATAGAGTTTTTAAATTTTATAAACATTATTAAATCTTGTACTTTCTATAAGATTTTTTTTAACTATTTTTTTCAAACCTAAATGTAACATTTTTCAATTTATCGGATATGAAAATCCATTAAGTTATATGACTTAAGAAAGACATATCTAGAAGCTTTAAAATTAAAATGAGATGAGTAGATAAGTAATTTCACTTAAAAGTTTTAAAAAAAAAGAGTGGACATAAAGAAAAATATGATGGTGTATTTAGAATCATCCATCACAAAATTATACTTCATAAAAAAATTGATATTCTAATTTTGGACTTACAAAAAAATGATAGTATGAGATTTTTTTATTGGTATTTAGTCTTTTCTTTACTTTATACTTTTAGGCCTTCCCATCATGCAAATGTCTAAGTCTTCTTGCCCCATCATTACTCTGTAAAGAATAATCTTCTTAGCAATTTACTTAAATCAAGTTTGTCTCTTAAAAAAGATAAAAAAACATAACAATTTTTTTAATGGTGGTTGTCTTTTGTTTTTTAATTAAATTAGGAGACTAGGAAAGGATTTTAAGTATATTAATTATTATTAGTATATTAATTATTATTGTTATACTTTAGTCTTTTTAATGATTTAGACTGAAGCAATTGTTATAATTATTATTTTTGTGAAGTAAAGATGGGGGTAAAAAGACTAACACATTTGCGTGTTTGATGCCAAGGCTAAGTATAAAGCAAAGACTATGATTTAGACCAATGCATTCCCATAGTATCTATCATTTTCTTTCTTATTCCATCATTATAAAATCACAATTTTCAAAATAGACAAGTTTGACAAGTGGGAATGAATGTTTCTTTAGATTTTTTTTTTTCAAACTTTTCAACAAAAATAAAAGACAAGTTTTAAATTTTTTTTTTTTTTGCCAATCAATTTGTTGATTAAGCAACTTCTTTCTCATGCTTTTGTTCCTAATGTACTATTAGATCTCATGGTATGTGCATTTTTTTTATTTTTTAGTTTTTAATTGTTAATATATTTTTAAAAGATTCTCTGATTTAAAATTAAATGAACAAATAACCATGTAGTTTGTTAGTAAAATATTGAGCTCTTAATTTCAATAGTTTAAACTTTAAATCCTGATAACCTCACATAAAAACAAAAAGGATAATTTTCTAATTTCAAAAATTTCATGTATACAAGATAATTTATATATATATATATATGGATTTCATCATGTATGATTAATAAAGATTTTAAATTTTATAAATGGTATTAGAATCTCGTATTTTATGCAGGATATTTTCTCTTAACTATTTTTTTTGCAAACCTAAATATAACTTTTAACTTACTATATATGAAAATCCAATAAATTTTATCTAGATGCTTTAAAATTAAAATGAGATAGGTAAATAAGTAATTTTACTTAAAAATTAAAAAAAATGATATAGAGAAAAAATGATGATATATTTAGAATCACTCATCACCAAATTATACTTTATAAAAAAAATTGACATTTTAATTTTGGACTTACAAAGAAAATGATAGTATGAGATCTTTTTATTGGTATTTAAGCTTTTCTTTGTTTTATACTTTTAAATCTTCCCATCATGCAAATGTCTAAGTCTTCTTGCCGCATCATTACTATGTGAAAATAATGTTCTTATAAATTTGCTTAAGTCAAGTTTGCCTTTTAAAAAAGACAAAAAAAAATAATTTTCTCAATGAAAGTTATCTTTTGTCTTCTAGTTAAATTGGCACACAAGGAATGTATTTTAAGTATATTAATTATTATTGTTATATTTTAGTTTTTTTAATGACTTAGACTGAAGCAACTACTAAGATTATTTTTGTGAAGTAAAGATGGGGGCAAAAAGTTTGACACATTTGCATGCTTGATGCCAAAACTAAGTGTAGAGCAAAGACTGACACTTGGACCAATACATTCCCATAGTATCTATCATTTTCTTTCTTATTCCACCATTATAAAATCACAATTTTCAAAATAGACAAGTTTGAAAAGTGAGAATGAATATATTTTGTAGATTTTTTTTCAAACCTTTCAGAAAAAATAAAACAAAGGTTTTTAATTTGTTGATTTTTTTTTACCAATCAATTTATTGATTAAGCAACTTCTTTATCATGCTTTTGTTCCTAATGTGCTATTAAATTTCATGGTATGTGCATTTTTTTAGTTTTTTATTATTAATATATTTTAAAGAGATCCTCTGATTTAAAAATTCAATAAGCTAATAACCATATAGTTTATTAGTAAAATGCTAAACTCTTAGTTTCAATAGTTTAAAATTCAAATCCTGACAATCTCACTATAAAAAAAATTAAAAAAAAAAAAGACAATCTTCAAATGAAAAAAATTTAATGTATACAAGATAATTTATGTATATATTTTAATTTCTTCACATATGATTAATAGAGTTTTTAAATTTTATAAATAGTATTAAAATCTCATACTTTTTATAAGATATTTTCTCTTAACTATTTTTTCTCAAACTTAAATGTAACTTTTTCTAACTTACTAGATATGAAAATTCTATAAGTTACATAACTCATCAGAAATGAATATTTAGAAGTTTTAAAATTAAAACAAGATGAGTAAATAAGTAATTTCACTTAAAAAAATTTTAAAAAAGGTGGATGTAGAGAAAAAATGATGGTATATTTAGAATCACCCACCACAAAATTATACTTTACAAACAAAATTGATATTCTAATTTTGGACTAACAAAGAAAATGATAGTATGAGATTTTTTATATTGGTATTTAGTCTTTTCTTTACTTTATATTTTTAAGTCTTCCCATCACGCAAATGTCTAAGTCTTCTTGCCCCATCATTACTTTGTGAAAAATAATCTTCTTAGCAGTTTGCTTAAGTCAAGTCTATCTTTTAAAAAAACAAAAAAAAAAGGCAATTTTCTCAATGATGGGTGTCTTTTGTCTTCCAATTAAATTGGCAGATCGGGAATGGATTTTAATTATATTAATTAATATTGTTATATTTTAATCTTTTCAATAACTTAGACCGAAGCAATTGCTAACATCATTATTTTTTTGAAGTAAAAATGGGGGTGAAAAGATTGACACATTTGCATGATTGATGCCAAGACTAAGTATGAAGCAAAGACTATGATTTAAACCCATGCATTCTGATGGGATCTATCTTTTTCTTTCTCATTCCACCATTATAAAATTTCAATTTCCAAAATAGACAAGTTTGAGAAATGGGAGTGAATGTGTTCTTTAGATTTTTTTTTTCAAACTTTTTAGCAAAAATAAAAGACAAGTTTTTAATTTGTTGATTTTTTTTTCTAATCAATTTGTTAATTAAGCAACTTCTTTCTCATGCTTTTGTTTCTAATGTACTACTAGATTTCATGGTATGTGCATTTTTTTATTTTTTAGTTTTTTATTATTAATATATTTTAAAGAGATTCTTTGATTTAAAATTAAATGAGCAAATAACCATGTAGTTTGTTAGTAAAATGTCGAACTCTTAATTTCAATAGTTTAAAGTTCAAATCCTAATAACCTCACATACAAATAAAAGGAAAATTTTCTATTTTCACAAATTTCATGTATACGAGATAATTTATATATATATATATATATATTTCAATTTCATCATATATGATTAATAGAGATTTTAAATTTTATAAATGGTATTAGAATCTCATACTTTATGAAAGATATTTTCTCTTAATTATTTTTTTTCCAACCTAAATGTAACTTTTTTTTAACTTCCCGGATATGAAAATCCAATAAGTTATATCTAGATGCTTTAAAATTAAAATGAAATGGGTAAATAAGTAATTTCACTGAAAAATTAAAAAAAAATTGATATAGGGAAAAAATGATGGTATATTTAGAATCACCCATCACAAAATAATACTTTATAAAAAAATTAATATTTTAATTTTGGACTCACAAAAAAAAATGATAGTACGAGATCTTTTTATTGGTATTTAATTTTTTCTTTGTTTTATACTTTTAAGTCTTCCTATCATGCAAATGTCTAAGTCTTCTTGCCCCATCATTACTTTGTGAAAATAATTTTCTTAGCAATTTGCTTAAGTCAAGTCTACTTTTAAAAAAGACAAAAAAGCAAAAGACAACAATTTTCTCAATGAAAGTTGTCTTTTGGCTTCTAGTTAAATTGACACACAAGGGATGGATTTTAAGTATATTAATTATTATTGTTTATATTTTAGTCTTTTTAATGACTTAGACTGAAGCAACTGCTAAGATTATTTTTGTGAAGTAAAGATGGGGGCAAAAATATTGACACATTTGTATGCTTGATGCCAAAACTAAGTATAGAGCAAAGACTAACACTTGGACCAATACATTCCCATAATATCTATCATTTTCTTTCTTATTCCACCATTATAAAATCATAATTTTCAAAATAGACAAATTTGAGAAGTGAGAACGAATATATTATGTAGATTTTCTTTTCAAACCTTTCAACAAAAATAAAACACAGATTTTAAATTTGTTGATTTTTTTTTTGCCAATCAATTTGTTGATTAAGCAACTTCTTTCTCATGTTTTTGATCCTAATGTACTATTAGATTTTATGGTATGTGCATTTTTTTGGTTTTTTATTGTTAATACATTTTAAAGATATCCTTTAATTTAAAAATTCAATAAGTTAATAACCATATAGTCTATTAGTAAAATGCTAAATTCTTAGTTTTAGTAGTTTAAAATTCAAATCTTGACGATCTTGCTAAAAAAAAAAAAAAAGAAAGACAATCTTCAAATGAAAAAATTTCATGTATACAAAATAATTTATATGTATTTAATTTCGTCACATATGATTAATAGAATTTTTAAATTTTATAAATAGTATTAAAATCTCATACTTTTTATAAGATATTTTCTCTTAACTATTTTTTTTCAAACTTGAATGTAACTTTTTCTAATTTACCGGATATGAAAAATTTGTAAGTTATATAACTTATCAAAAATGCATATTTAGAAGTTTTAAAATTAACACAAAATGAGTGAATAAGTAATTTCACTTAAAAGATTTTTGAACAAGGTGGATGTAGAGAAAAAATGATGGTTTAGAATTACCCATCACAAAATTATACTTTACAAAAAAATTGATATTCTAATTTTGGATTAACAAAGGAAATGATAGTATGAGATTTTTTTTATTGGTATTTAGTCTTGTCTTTACTTTATACTTTTAAGTCTTCCCATCATGCAAATGTCTAAGTCTTCTTGCCCCATCGTTACTCTGTGAAAAATAATTTTTTTTAGCAGTTTGTTTAAGTAAGTCTATCTTTTAAAAAAGACAAAAATAACAATTTTCTCAATAATAGTTGTCTTTTGTCTTCCAATTAAATTGGCAGACTAAGAATAGTAAGTATATTAATTAATATTGTTATATTTTAGCCTTTTCAATGATTTAGATTGAAGCAGTTGCTAACATCATTTTTTTTTTGAAGTAAAAATGGAAGCAATGCCAAGACTAAGTATGAAGCAAGGACTATGATTTAGACCCATGCATTCCGATAGGATCTATCTTTTTCTTTCTTATTCCACCATTACAAAATCACAATTTCCAAAATAGACAAGTTTGAGAAGTGGGAATGAATGTGTTCTTAAGATTTTTTTTTTTCAAACTTTTGAGCAAAAATAAGACACAAGTTTTTAATTCGTTGATTTTTTTGGCCAATCAATTTGTTGATTAAGCAACTTGTTTCTCATGCTTTTGTTCTTAGTGTACTATTAGATTTCATTGTATATGCATCTTTTTAGTTTTTTATTGCTAATATATTTTAAAGAGATCCTTTGATATAAAAATTCAATAAGTCAATAATCATGTAATTTGTTAGTAAAATACAGAACTCTTAGTTTCAATATTTTAAGTCTAAATCCTAACAACCTCACATAATAAAAAAAAAGACAATATTCTTCTTTTGCAAATTTCATATGTATGAAATAATTTTTATATATTTTGATTTCTTCACATATGTTAAATAGAACTTTTAAATTTTATAAACAATATTAAAAAATTATCACATATCTTAATATTTTTTAATATATTTGTAAAAGGGTTTGTGACAGCCCTCTGACTTGTATAATCTAAAAACTCCACTAACTGATTGCTTTTTCCAAGTTATATGATTCAACAAATACTAACCAAGTCAATTAATAATTTAATTGTTTGACAAATTTGAAGGTAAAATGAATGAAAATTTTGCAACCAATAAGGAAAATGCTTTTATTCCCATAAACAAACCAGATGAAATAGATTGAGTTGAAGAATGAACTATTTTGGGGCAAGATATCAATAGCATCTGGATTTCTTAAGCATCATAACATCAAGAAAATCTGACTAGAACACCTTTACATTATGGCAAAATTTCAAAGAAAAATCGCTATCTTCTCAATTTCATTCCTTCTCTCTCTTCCCCAAAATTACAAATTATCTACATCAAGTTGCATATTTACATAAGATGTTGGTATATATCTTTCCAAAAAAAAAAAAGTAGAATGAAGTCAAAAAAAAAAAACAACCCTGAAACCTTAAAAAGTCAGTATATTTCCACCTCTATGTTGTTTGACAGTGTACAATGTCCAATATTATTAACATCAGCACCACCTCTGTATTTCATCCTTCAAAAATCTGAAAATCTTTAGATAAGTAAGCGTCAAGTGAATCTATTAGCCATCATGTGCATCAACAAACCTAAGATTCACTGATGTTGTTAGCTGCCATATTCAAAGCAAACTCGATACATACTGGCATTTCTAGAACATGGTCAAGAAGTCTGGTAAGTTCCCTATGAACATGAATAAAACGTATATATTTTACTAGAAAGGAAAAGCAAAAGGTAAAAAATATATATATCATAACTGGTCTAAAACAGAAAAAAAAATTAAAATATAAAATCAATTATAACACAATTAGTATATATAGAAGTAGAATCATGTAGTTAATCATAAAAAATTTACATATTTTGTGTATAACTCTTAAAAATTTTATTGCTTGTGGAAATGCAATTTTTGCTTTTACGCTTTCCGAAGCAAAAAGCAAATAACAAAAACCCAATCAAACAGATACTAAATAAAGCAAAACAACCAAGAACTTCACATGGTTTGCTAATGCATTAATTTTGCACAAGAAATTTTATGTTCTCGGTAGCTCCCTTTAGTTTTTTCTGTTTCTGGTCATTAAGTTATACTCTAATTTTATTGAATTTAATTTTTTGAATTTTTTAGAATTTATGTATGTACAGTGCTTGAAATTTACATTTTATTTTGCGATTACACAATTTTTTATTCAAACATCATAGATAGCATATTTTTTAAGCCAATGTTTATATATACTGTATATATACATACATTCATATGCACTAATATAAGTGCTATTTTTATCTCTCCAAACCCCCTTTCCCTCTAAAAAGGGGGGGGGGGGTAAAACAAGGCTTATATAAGAAATCAAAATTTTAATCAAACTTTAACACTAGAAATTTGAACCTCAAATTCAACAGCTTGAACATAATGTTAAAGCATGCTTGTGATCTACTACAACAACCAAGGCTTTAAAATGAAATTTCAAAAGCTAGAGAGGAAGGGGAGGAATAGTGGGGGCAAAGGGAAAATGGGAAAGCAGGGGATCAAACTCTACCATAAGCAAAGCAATAAAAAACTGAGACCCAGGAGGTAAACAAAGAGACAGGGCAAAAGATCTTTGCAGAATATGGATGCAACAAAGAAAATATCAGATTATAACCACCTTTTCACATAAGCATTCAATTCCCAATTTGCAAGAAGAACCTGTTATGTCATATATGTTAATTAATTTTGAAAATAGACTGACGAAACTTATCTAAACCAAGATACTTGAAAGCAATCAAATGGAAATCCAAAAACCTCGCTCCATTCAATTGTTCGAAAATGCAAAATGTACAATTAAACAATTGATGATTGCGAGCTAGAACTCCATAAAAGGTAACACTTTCCACCCAACTATTTCATTTTATTTTTATTTCCCTTTTTCAACCACCCTACCATTCTTCCCCGTAATAACAAGAGATTCAAACTGCAACAATCATTCTTTTGCAGAAAATTTAACAGCTAGCAATTGAACGACAAAATTGACAATTATGTACAGTAATAGTCAAAGAAAATACTACTTGGCAATACTCGATAATCCTTTTCACATGGTAGTTCAATTTAAATCATAAAAATAAATGAAATATGGGTAAAACAGAACAGAACCAACATACAATAAAGCCTGAGAAACAAAAATAAGAAAAAAAAAGTTATGCTTAGCTAAAAATAGAATTCGTTCTACACAATGAAAGTCTAACAAAGATCATAGAAAGAAGAAATAAAAAAAAAAATTCAAATACTCTGCCCTTGCCGATGTTGGGTGTCCAAGAATTTGCTGCAATTGCTCCAGCTCTTGAATTATAGTGTCACTGTAAAAACAGGAGATAAAATCAATTAAAAAAAGACCCATAGTTTACAGTTTAAAAAAAAAAAGAATTTTTTAAGATCGAAAATAAAACTGGGCATTAGGAAATTTTTACCAGGAAAAAGAAAAAGAAGAGGGGGAAAAATTGATTGAAACCCCATAACTTTAAACCCCTTTTGACAACATTTTTCTTTTATTTTGCTTTTCTATGTTAATTGCTTTGTGTATCTTTCTTCAATCAGTTTTGTAATTCCAAAAAATTACCAAGTTGAGAATCGATCATTGTGTTTTAGCGCAATGGAAAGCCCGATTTCGGTATTAATAGACCCAGCCCATGTAAGAAAAACCGGGTCTTTTGACCCAATAGGCCTATCAAAACCGGTAATTAATTTGTTTTTTTTTTGTTGATTATTAATTTTATTTTTATGTACGAATTTTTTTTACAATTTTTTTAGAAAAACAAACATTATTAAATCCATAAATTCGTATTTTTGTTTTCGAGGTATTAGTTTTTCTTTCCTTTATGATTGTTACTTTATTGTTGTTGTTTGATCAATGAAAGAGGATTTTTTTTTGGTTAATTAATTTTATTTTTAGAAATTTGAATTCAAAAGAAAAGGATATAAATTTCAAATCTTAATATAAATTTTGAAATAGAATTAAAACAAAATTTAATTATACTTAAATTCATGACTTTTTTTTTATACATAAAAAGTATGCTATCTATTGTGTATCATGTACCAAAATATAATTTTTTTTGTACAAAGGAAAGAATAATAATATTGTGTTAGATATCTTTTTTTTTAATAACCATATAAAATTAATTATTATAGTAGTGAAATTAAATATGATAGTAATAAAATTAAAATTAAAGATTAAATATATCTTAAATATAAGTACAAAGATGACGATGAATTCATATTTTAACTTGAATTCAATGGCATGGAGTAAGAAATTCAAATGAACCTAAATAATTTCTTTAGAGATGATTTGATTTTACGTAGGCATCAAATTATTCTTAATCCAATAGTCAACGTGACATGTTATTACTTTCAGTTTTTGAGTATTGAACAATTTGAACATACATCAACTTCATTTTCATTGAGTTTTTTTTTTTTTTTTAAGAAAATTGAAGTTACTTTTT
The DNA here is from genome assembly GCF_047325235.1 of Durio zibethinus. NCBI lineage: Eukaryota > Viridiplantae > Streptophyta > Magnoliopsida > Malvales > Malvaceae > Durio > Durio zibethinus. The sequence continues at coordinate 15,562,464 of NC_143188.1, read as the reverse complement.
CAGTTTTTTATTTTGTTCCTCACCAGTCGCTAGGTCCTTGCTTTACCTTGTCAACATCCTGTCCAATATTGAAGATAGTGATCCTGTCCAATGTAGTTTCTCGATACTCACTAGCTTCTCCCAATCATTTTCTTGCTGCCAAGTTATATGAAATGAAAGCTTCAACCAAATTCCCATGTACAGCTTTAGAATCCTCGGCATATGTGGAAGCTATGGAGTTGTCAGATACTTTCAACAAAAGCTGTTGATAGTGATCCATGCTTTATGTTCCAAGAAATATGTTGGCCCTGGTATCTTCTCAAACCATTGGCCTGAAGCTGAGAAACAAAAGATCAAGGCTTTTATACTCATAAGCTCTATTTTATAGAACTATAGCTTACAAGAAAACGTTTAATTTTTTTTTTTACTGTGTATGGTGAGTGCGGAAGCAGAGAAACAATTGATGATTTTGGATTAACATGAAGAAAATACTCTAAAGTAATTAGCTATAAAATGTTAGGGAAAACCTATCAATTGGCAGTACAGATGCATACCTGGATCTCTTATATGAAAATAAGCCACGTCGGATAAAAGGGCAGCAACAAAAATGATTTTGGCTTCGAAGAATAACACCTACACCAGAAATCTTGAAAAGGACTCACACTTCATCTCCATTTGCATCATGATCAAGGACTCTGTCTCAACAAATCTTGAGATTTCCACCCAATTCTCCATTCTCTTGTTCATTATTTCAGGCTCAGTCACTGCTCTACATGCCATGTAGCTTGGTTTAGACTTCAGATTCCTAAACTACAAAATGGTAAAAAATTACTGATAATGAACGGCCTAAAAGAAAGTTGATGAAGAATGACAATGCTACAAGAACAAATATGACATGATAATGAATAATTAGGCAATCAGATAGAACTTTTTAGATAGACCAACCATGCAAAATCGGAAATATACCACAATTAGTAACAACACATTTGGGTTATTAACTATTCCAAAATGCTTACCTGTTGAGACTGAAAATTGAATTCTGATGGAATCACCTTGATCTTCTCCTATTCCTTTTGTAGCAGTCAAGCCATTTGTTTCCCATCTCATTCAGCACCGTATATCCAATAGATAATCCAATCACCAGTCCACATGCATACCCAATCAATACGATTCTCCAATCAGATAAACCATCTAGCCATGAATCTACATCTTCCATTGGAGGAGGCATTGGAACAGCAGCTCCATTGCATTTCCTTGTCAAAGGTGGCCCACATGATCTTGGGTTCCCTTTGTAAGAATCGTTCGAAAATGTACCGAATTGTTTGCTTTGCTGTATGCTTCCTTCAAAGGGAAGCAGTGACATTTCAAACAATGACCATCTGATGGGAGAGTAAATAAAGAAGAATGTATTGATTCAGAGAGGCGGTTCCCCGACAAAGAAAGATGAAAGATTTGAAACTCCAGATCTATGAAATGCAGGGATAAAATCACTGAAATTGTTATTAGATAGATCCAGTTGCACAAGGTTAGTAAGATTTGCAATTGACGATGGAATTTGCCCAGAGAAATTTGTGGTCAAAATCGATAAGATCCGTAAAGCAATGTTTAACAAAAATTCTGGCAACTGACCCATCAGATGGTCATTGTTTGAAATGTCAATGCTTTTGTATTTTTGGCAATGAGAGAACTTTTGTTGGAAAATACACACTCAAATTGCAATTCACTAAATTGAGAGAAACCAAACTAGAGGAAATTTCCAAGAAATTAGGAGGCAAATAAGAGATTGGATTCCAACCAAGGAAAAGTTTGGAAAGAAAAGATAGTCTTGAGAGTGAAGAACAAAATGCACTTGTCAAATTACATTTCGATAGACTTAAAATATGCAAGTTAGGAAGTGCTATGGATGTGGCTTCACACCATTTACTACTTTGAGTTGAAATGTTCACACAATCTAGACGTTTGCAAGGGGTCTTAAATTTTGGATTAATGTCTTGAAGTTTGGGTTTTCTAGTTTTAGAGGTTGTTGAAGTTCAAAAGGCAATGGATGGTAGTAGAAGTTATTGTATGGATGGAGAATTTGGTTATACCGTTGATAGCAAGAATCTTGATTAGATAAATCAAGAGAGACTAACCTTGTTAAGTATGAAATCTCCACTAGAATTTGCTATGGAAACATGAGTTTGAAAAGTCAAGATGAGTTAAATTTGAGAATCTGTCAAACTCATATTGAAGCAGAGTGATATTAAAATTGTTCCCAACAAAATTAAGGTATTGAAGATGATGAAGATTGAAATGGAGTGAAAGCTACCAAAAAGGTTTTTGTAACTGAAATCGAGCTCAATCACATGACCAGAAGCATCACATGTAATTCCTTTCCAATAGCAACAATCTATGTTGGGATCCCAAAGCTCAACTTTGGAAGAGAAAGTAAAATTTGGGGCATAGTTTATTCTTACATTACATTACATTCACATTTTCTGCCCAACACTTGGCAACAGTATCCTAAATAATGTTGAAGACAAATGGACAGGTGATCATCTTCAAACCGATTTGTCTTTTTTTTTTTTTTATAATGATTATTTATTTAATTAACATTAATGTCAATGTACCAGCATATAATTAAATCTATTAAGAAGAAGAAGTTTTGGATTTTATATATGTATGTGAAAGCTATTTGAACCAGAAATAAATTTTAAAAAATAGTGCAAAGAAAATATCATTAAACAAATGATGGGTTCAAACTTTAGGGGCATTCAAATTGGAAATTGATCAAGCAATTCTGAAGAAATGCACTCTTTGAATATTTTGTGTATCTACCAACTACCACATTTTTCCATTGGAGACAAGAGAGAAGTTCCAAATCTATCATAATCAAAACTTGATGATGCTGATGATAAACTAGATATATCATTTTTAATTTTGTGGAAGTTAACAAGCAAGTTCTTTTTAAAAATAATAAAATATAACCACATAAAGTTCTTGCAATACTTTTAATTCTAAATAAAAAAAGACCCAATGTTAGGATATTTTAGATGTATACCATTATTTCTTGCAACAGTATCCACAGGCATGGTTTCTTGATTTTGCAAAAGTATGGAGCCCTTTTTTTTTTTTAACTTGAAACTATTAAAAATTAAAAATTATTTTTCACTTAAAACTGTTAAAAATTAAATTTTAATATTTAAAGCATCAAATATTTTATAAATAGATTACATTTTTATTGACGGAACACATTATTTCAAGGTAAATTAATAATCTAAAAAAATATGTCTTTGTTGATTTCAAAAACCATAATATTCATTTTTTTAGCTTAGTACTAAGAGAGTGATTTAAACGTGTATGAAAGGGTTGAATGTGCAACCTATTCACTCATCAAAAGCCCTATTTAACTAATTTGATGATTACTTTGTAGAATGGTTAGCTACACAACATTTTTAGTCTCACATTTTACTTGAAATGTAGAGATTATGATTAAAATCCTGTTACGAAACAACCAATTAATAAACTAATCAGCCTGTCAAGATAAAAATCTGGCCGGCCGACTGACTAACTTGTAATAATGAATTTGGTCAATGCATTTTCTTTTTCTTATTTTTTAAATACAAATACTTTATTATTATGTATTAATTGATGATAAATTTTAAATATGATAATATTAAATACAAACAGTCATATAATTCGAAATAAAACATAAAAGTGATACAATTTAATATTTAAACAAAAATTATATGAGTTTGGTAAAAGTAAAAATATATATTTTATATTTTATAGGTTAATATCAATTATGACATAATAATTTTTTTATTTTATATATTTAATATAAAATAAATATGACATTAATACATAAATGAGCAAATCTAATAAAAATGTCAATTAGCATTGTAGTTTTCGCACCTTTTGGAGTATGTTTAATATATAACAATATAGTTTAATGCAAATTATCTTGGCAATTCTATACAAAGAACATCTATATCTAAACCAGATTATTCTAGAACATATCTACACAATGCATATTGAACTGCCGAGAAAGTCATAATTGGGAAAAAAATACTATGGTTTTCATTATCATTTGAAACATATCATTTTTAAATGAAGGCTTTAAAAGATCTAAAATTGACAAGTATGATATTTAAATGATTTAATAATTAAATGGGAGCTTGAATGATCCAACAGATTACAAATTGTTGGTTTCATATAAAACTGTTTTAGTATAAAGGAAGACTATTACTTGATTTACCATTTATTATTGAAGTAATTAAGGATGATGATGCGATATTAGCAGTACATAATTGACATAATTGATGCATCTTTTTTTTTTTTTTTTCTATCAAGGAGTTTTCTTTAAAGAATAAAATAAGGAAAGTAGGCCTTCGATCCCATAACGAAAAAAGGAGAGGGTGTTTTCACCCTGCCCTTCCTCCAAAGCTTTATTTTTTATTTGTTTTTTATTTTTTTACTTTTTATTTAGTTGTTTAATTTTTTTTATGAAATAAATTTTGTAAAAAAAATAAAAGTACGGATGATAAAATAATTTGTATTCGATTAATTTTAATTGACATGAAGTGCATTCTTTTTAAATTAAGATTGAATCTTTTTTTTTTTTTTTGAAAATAGGGTTGCGTTGAAGAAGGATTTAAAGTGTTCTACTTTGCCAAGGTGGTACCTCTCTCTCTTGTTTTTTGTTTTTTTACCTTTTAAAACTTCTGATTTTTTGGTATTTCTTTTTTTCTTCTAATTTTTTACTTTTAGTTTTTATTAGATAAATTTTGTAATAAAAAAAATTAATTGAAATAGAGGTGACAAAATAACTTGTACATAATAGGTTTTGATTTATCCCAATTCAATTGGTGTGTTTCCTTTTTATTCGAGATAAATGAGTTGAATTTTTTTTTTTAAATCAAGCTTAGAAAAAAGTAAGATTTTTAGTGTTACACTTCGATTTTGGTATATATAAAAATATATATTATTATTTATTTAATTCTATATTTATATATTTTTTAATAAAAAATATTATTTAATATTTTAAATTAATAAATTTATGTGTCACTCCAATTGAATTCTTTAGTCATTTTTTTGTTTTCTAAAATTTTTATTAGATAAATTTTATAAAGAAAAAATAAATAGATGTAGAGATGATAAAACAATCTATAGGTTTCGATTCGCTACAACTTAATCGATAAGTTTTTTTTTTAAATAAGAATTGAGTTAATTTTTTTCTCTTTGAACAATTTAGGTAAAGTCGTGAATAGATTTGGAGTATTTAATTTCAATTCTCCTTTGGATGTATAAAAGAATATATTTTATTATTTATTAAATTTATATTTATATATTATATTAATAAATATACTATTTAATACTTAAAATTAATAAAAAACAACATTTATATATGTTGTAATTTATATTAAAAAAATAAATATCCTTAAATTTGTCTATATGTTATCATCCATTAAAATTTATATAAAATTTTTACTTTTTCATATTTAAAATATAATTTAAAAAAATAAAAAAATCCAGATCTAATTCTAATGTATATAACTTTTATAGAAAAAACAAAGCTTCGCTCTTTGGAAAATTCAATTGTTTCAACTTACTATCGTAATTGAAGGTTAAACTTATTCTTTTTCAAGATTACTTTCTACCATATATTTCCATTTCCCAAACTTCATATGTTGGTGCAAAATGCACCATGCAAAGATATTTTCTCTCTCTGTACACAACAAATGGATTTTTTTCAAAGCATGTACTTGTAATATATATTTATATATATATAAATTATAAACACAAATTTAAAACAATATATTGTTATATTATTATAATTATCCAAAGTTCTCACATTAAAAAAAAATTATGATTACATCATCATTAATATTACTAAATACATAATTTTTTCAATATATGTAATTAAAAATTATTCAATCAAGAATCATTATTAATATTATTAAATTTTATTTTGATGAATTTATTAATTTTATCGATAGAAATAACATTAAGAAAAAAATTTTTGAGAATGTTTATAAAAATTTTTCTTTTAAATTTTTTAAATTTTTTTAATATTTAAGGTGCCTATGAACAACATACTCCAACCTTTGCATCTGACACTGTATACAAAAACAATTGATACCCATGTGTAGGATGATGATCAGCTATTTGTGTGGGGATATCCAATAATTCTTCCTTTGTTAGATTAAAAGAAGTGATGCACTCATGTTTTTGTTTTGAACCATTTACAATTCCTTCTTAATAATATGATTTTAATACATCTTAAATTACAATATGAATAAAACTAAGTTATTAAATCACATAAAATAATAAATAAAATTAATAATTTTCATTGATCTCATTCGGCCTGCACAAAAAATGTAATTTTTTAATAAGATTAATGTCATAAATAATTTTTAAATTATAGTGAAATATTTAATATAATACTTAAATTTTAAAAATTTTTAATGAGATATTTGACAGTCTAATCTAACTCAAAATACCAGTCACCCACATGTTTTGTACAAATTACTAACTTGGAAACTCATGATTGTCATTTGTAAAATGAGGTTAGGAAATTCAAAGGACATATCCTAGTTTGCAGCCAAATTTTGTTTTTAGTTTTAAAAGCAATGCTAAATTTAAAAAGAAAATGAGACGCTGAAAGTTGAAACCTTCTTGAATTAAATTTCAAATGAAATTTCTTAAGTCAAATATCATTTAGTGCAGAGATATAATATATATATATATATATGTATATATATCACACTTATAATGCAAGAGGGTATTTAGATAATTTTTTTTGTTTAGGCAATTAACTACAGCTCAAAGAATCGACAAAAAAACTTCGGAGTTTTTAAGTATTCTAAAATACTTATCAAATGACTTTGAAACTTGAATTTTGATGGAGTCACCTAAAAGATTTTCTCCATTTTCGATTCCGGTTCCATGTCAACCTGTCAATCCGTTTGTTTCCCATTTCATTCAGCACTGTATATCCAATAGATAACCCAATCACTAAACCACATCCATACCCAATCAATACGATTTTCCAAACAGATATACCATCTACCTAGGAATCTTCGTCTTCTTAGGGGGTGGCATTCCAAGATCAACTTCATTGCATTTCCTTGTCAAAGGTGGCGCACACAATCTTGGGTTCCCTTTGTAAGAATCGTTTGAAAATGTATAGAATTGTAGCTTTGTGGTAAGCTTCCCTCAAGTTGGTTGTAAGAGAGATTCAATACTTCACTGCAAGTTAGGCTTGTAAGCTGTGGAGGAATCTTTCCGGAGAGTTTATTCTGGGAGAGGTCCAACGACTCAAGCTCAGTTAAGTTTCCAAGTGCTAAAGGGATTGGGCCAAGGAAGCTGTTGTCGGACAAGTTTAGCGCGTTGAGTGACCAGAGGTTTTGTATTTCTTCCGGTATTCTCCCATGGAAACTATTATTGGAAAGGTCAAGACAAGCAAAAATGGTTAAGATTTTCTTGTAAAAAATTTCAAACCCTTTATTTACAATTGTCGTAGAGTCCTGGTAGTACTTGTTTCCAATGTAATTATTAAGAAACGAAAGATTTGAAACTCCAGATCTATGAAAAGGAGGGATTAAGCCACTAAAATTATTAATTGCTAAACTCAATTTCACAAGATTTGTAAGATTTGCAATTGATGATGGAATTTGTCCAAAGAAACTGCTATTATGGAGACTTAAAATTGTCAAAAATTTGAGACTACTAATTGAGTCTGGTAGTTTTCCACCGAAATTTATAGAAAAAATCCTTAAGATCCGTAAAGCATTGTTTAATGGAAATTCTGGCAACTGACCTTCAAGATTGTAATTTTTTAAAATGTCAATGCTTTGTATTTTTGGCAATGAGAAAACTTTTGTTGGAAAATGTCCACTCAAATTATAATTCATTAAATTGAGAGAAACCAAATGAGAGGAAATTTTCAAGAAATTGGGAGGCAAGTAAGAGATCGAATTCCCACGAAGGACAAATTTGGAAAGAAAAGGAAGTTTTGAGAATGAAGAACAAAATGGCCCTGTCAAACCATAGTTTGATAGACTTAACACATGCAGGTTAGGAAGAATTATGGATGTGGTTCACACCATTTAGTACTTTGAGTTGAAATGTTCACACTGTCCAGGTAGAGCTCTGTAAGAGGTTTCAAAATTTGGATTAATGTCTTGAAGTTTGGGTTTTTTAGTTTCAGAGGTTGTTCAAGTTGAAAAGGCAGATGGTTTGGATCAAGAATTTGCAAATATCTTAGATAGAAAGAATCTTGACCAGATAGATCAAGAGAGACTAACTTTGTTTCGTATGAAATCCCCACTGAAATTTGGTCATGGAAACATGAGTTTGAAAGATTGAGATGAGTTAAATTTATGAGTCTATCAAACTTATATTGAAACAGAGTGGTATTAAAATTGTTTCCAGCAAGATTAAGACGTTGAAGATGATGGAAATTGAAAATGGAGTGAAAGCAGCCTGAAAGATTTTTGTAACTGAGATCAAACCCAATCACATAACCAAGAGCATCACATGAAATTCCTTTCCAAGAGCAACAATCAGTGTTGGGATCCTAAAGCTCAACCTTGGAAGAGAAAGTAAAATTTGGGGCATAGTAAAGATCATGGTGCAATTGCAGGAGAGCAGTTTTTTGGTCATCAAGGCACTGGTTTTGAAGATCAGTAGGAGAACAGTAAAAAGATAGAATAAGAGATACAAAGCATGAAAAGAGAAATAAGGTAGGCAAAAAGAGTGAAATCAAGATACGAAGATTATATTGCTATTGCCGAATCCTTTTATTTCGAAGTAAGTTAATAATTAAAAAAAAAAGTGTTTTTGTTGATTTCAAAAACTATAATATTCCTTTTTTTTTTTTAAACTTAGTACTAAGAAAGTGATTTAAACGCGTATGAAAGAGTTGAATGTGCAACTTACTCACTCATCAAAACACCTATTTAACTAATTTGATGATTGCTTTTTAGAATGATTAGCTATACATAATATTTGTAGTCTCACATTTTGCTTGAATTGTAGAGATTATGATTAAAAACTTGTTAAGAAACAGCCAATGAATAAACTAATCAGCCTGTTAAGAAAGAAAATCTGACCGGCCGATTGACCTACTTGTAATAATGAATTTGATGACTTATTAATTTTAAGTACAATGCATTTTTTTTCTTATTTTTTAAGTACAAATACTTAATTATTATTTATTAATAGTTAAAAAAAATTACATATGATGATGTTAAATATGATATGGTAACACAATTAAAAAAAAGACACAAAAACGATATAATTAAAATTTTAACAAAAGTCATTTGAGTTTGATAAAAAAAAAAAAACTAAAAATTAAATTTTGTTTAATATATTAATATGAATTGTGACATAATAACTTTTGTATTTTATATATGTTCAACGTAAATATACGAATTTAGTAGATCTAATAAAAATGTCAATTAAAATTGGATCAAAATATTTTTTTTTTTTTGAAAATAGAGTTAGGTTGAAAATGGATTTAAAGTGTTTTACTCTGTCTTGTTATCCACATGATATTTCTATCTTTTAAAAAAAAAAAAAAAAAAAACTTCCAATTTTTGGGATTTCCTTTTTTAAAAATTTTTTACTTTTAATTTTTTATCAAATAAATTTTATAATAAAAAAGTTAATTAAAATAGAGGTGACAAAATAACCTATATATGATGGGTTTCAATTGGTTCCAATTCAATTGGTGCATATTCTTTTAATTTGAGATAATTGGATTGAGCTCTTTTTTAAATCGAGCTCCAGAAAGAATAAGATTTATAATATTACGTTTTCAGCTTGAATGTGTATAAAAAATATATTTTTTATTATTTATTCATTCTATATTTATATATATTTTTATTAAAAACATATTATTTAATATTTTAATTTAATAAATTTATTTGTCACCCTATTTGGTTTTTTTAGTCATTTTCATTTTTTAAAATTTTTTATGAGATAAATTTTATAAAGAAAAGAGTCAATAGAAGTAAAAATGACAAAACAACTTATATCTAACATGTTTCGGTTTATTACAATCCAATTGATATGATTTTTTTAAAAATAAAGATTGAGTTAAGTTTTATTTCTTTATACAATTTAGATCAAGTTGAAATCAATTTTGATATATTCTATCTTGAACCTCCTTTAGATATATAAAAGAATATATTTTATTATTTATTAAATTTATATTTATATTTATTATATTAATAAAAATATTATTTAATATCATAATTTAATAAAAAACTATATTTATATAATTAAATTGTAATTTATATTGAAAAATAAATACAATTACATTTGTCTATTTGTTATCATCTATTAAAATTTGATATAAAAATTTTACTTTGCTTACATTTAAGATATAGTTTAAAAAATAAAAAATAATATCGTGACAAAACGTGGATCTAATTTTAATGAAAGTAACAATTATAGAAAAAAAAAGCTTCTTCACTCTTTGAAAAATTCAATCATTTCAACTTACAATCATAATTGAAGGTTAAAAGTGATTTGTTTTCAAGAGTATTTTTAGCCATATATTTTTGTTACCCAAACTTCGTATGTTGGTGCATTATGCACCATGCAAAGATATCCTTTTCTCTCTCAATACCGTAATAGATTTATTTAAAGTGTTTACTTATAATATGTATAAAAAATTATAAATATAATTTTCAAATAATATATTATTATATTATATAATTATTTGAAGTTTTTATATTTTGAAAAAAAATTATAATTACATTATTATTAATATTATCAAATATAAATTATGTAATAATTAAACAATTAATCAATCAAAAATAATTGTTAACACTATTAAATTTATTTTCGATGAATTTATCAATTTTATCGATAAAAATGATGTTTAGAGAAAAATTTTAAAGATATCTATAGAAAAAGTTTCTTTTAAATTTTGTTTTTTATTTTTTAATATTTGAAGTGTCTATGAACATTGTACTCTAACCTTTGCATCCGACAGTGTATACAAAAAACAATTGATACCCATTTATAGGATGATGATAAGCTATCGCGGTAGGGATATCCAAGAATTCTTCCTTTGTTAGATCAAAAGCAGTGATGTACTCATGTTTTTGTTTTGAACCATTTACAATTCCTTTTAATAATATGATTTTAATACATCTTAAATTACAATATGAATAAAACTAAGTTACTAAATCACATAAAATAATAAATAAAATTAATAATTTTCATTTATCCCATTTTTTATTTTGTATGGCTTGCACAGATTATAATAAAATATTTAATTTGATATTTAAATTTTAAAAAATTTTAATGCGATATTTAACTAATTATGTTAAAAATAAAAATCAAATTAATTAATAAATTTATAATTTAAATATCGAATTAAAAAATTTTAAAATTTAAATATAATATTAAATATTTTATTATAATTTAAATTATTCATAATATTAATTTTTGTAATATTTTAATGGGTATGCTCTGCTACGCTACAACTTATTATAGAGGAATCTTTTTCCGCCGTTAAAAAGTTGCTTAAAAAAAAAGTTGAGTGTGAACTAAACGTTTTTTGGCGAAAGATTAATTTTACATTGATGAAAATATTAGAGACAGAGCCTTAAAAGGGCAGTATTTTTTTATTTTTCTAAATATTCCTGATTCTACCTTATTTTTCCTTTTTTTTTTAAATTCTTCAAAAATTAATTATGCATGATGTTGGATCCATCGATCTAACCAGTCAAACAGGTTAAAACAGTAACCAGAGGCATTGTGTCTAGCAAGTTGGACCGATAAGAAATCGGTTTGATTATTTTGATTAATATTTAGTATTATTATTTTTCAAAAGTTAATCTAAATTTTAATTTATTTTTTAAATTGAATTAATTTGAATTGAATATTATTAATTAGATTTAATTTATTGATTTTTAAAAATTTATTTATTATTATTTTTATATTATTTTTTTAAAGGGAATGATTAGCTTATATTACTATAAAATTTTTTAATTTTACATAGTTTTTTAATTATTAATTTTAATTGATTTAAAAAATGAGATTAAATTATTTATTTATTTATTTATTCCATCTTTGTATCAATTGAAATTAATGATTAAAAAATATAATTTTTTTTATGTAATTTGATTTCTTTTTATTTTAAAATAAAAATTATTTTTATTTTATAAAATAATAAAATTTATATAAAAATTAATAAAAATATAATTTAGTTCGATTGAAATTTTTTTAATTTAATGAATCAAAAATCATTTGAATTGAATAAAAATATTTAATATTCGATCTGAATCAAATAAAAAAATTTATTATAATTTTTAATCGATTTTTGATTTCTCAATTCTTTGCATACGCTTTCGGTTTGTTTATTTTGTTTCCTCAGCCTTGCTGGCAGGAGCTTTGCTCTAACAAAAATATGTTATATATTTTAATAAAAATTTGAAATTAACTAATAGTTAGGTTGCTGGCGTCGAACGCGCATATCCCATGAGCAAAGTTTTTTTTATTTTACATAATTAGCGTATTTTTAATTTTTTCGTGCCTTTGAAACGAGTCCCAAACTGACTAATCCTTGTTCCTTCTCTTCACAGAATCCAGCATTCTGAAACGGAAAACCGAGGCTTTATGGCAGTAGTTTCAACTGCTCATTCAACTGCCACCGTTTTTCACCACATAAATGGTTTCAAACGCTTCACTTTTTTCTTACCCTTCTCTTCTTCTTCTGTTGCTGCTTCTCTGTCTACTATGAAAAAGTGGAGACAACCAGTGGCTTCCTCAGTGCTAGAGCTTGGTGGAATCAGAATTGCTAAAGATGGTAACAAATTCCTACTTTTATGAACTTGGGCTTTGCTGTTGTATGATTTTATTGACTTTTCCATGAACTGAGCCATTTCACTATTTGCAGATATAGCATTTTGACTATGACTAGTAAATTGTTAAGAGTAATGGGTATTTTGTCTCGTGTTTAAATCTGGGTTGGCAAAGGTTAATTGCATTTATGTGTTGCTTCTTTTTTAAATTTGCCCTTTGTGTGTGTTCAAGTTGTATTTGATAAGAAAGTTCAATTTGTGGTGTTTTGATTTGGTATGTTTTGGAATGGAAGATGTATATAAGGTGATTAGTCTAGGTAGATTACACCTTTCTTCGAGTATGATGAATTGATTGAAAGTGTCAGCAATTGAAATCTATTGTTGAGTATTTTGGTTTGAAAATTGGCATGGTATATGCTTTGATATTTTGTTATTGGTGAAATTTGATTCAGCACTTTCTGTGTTTTCATAATTTATGAATGATTTAGTATTGTTTGGATGATGGGATTTGTAGATGTGGTGAGGGACGATCCAACAAACTGTGTTCCGGACCAAGGATTCAAAAAACGGGTTGATAGCGGAATAGCGGCCGCAAAATTGCGGTAGCGCTGCCTTCCGCCACAGTTAATATATAGAAAACGGTTGAAAAATTCATTCCCATAAAAAACGGAGAGTAACAGCCGCAAAATAACGGCGTAACGGGCAATAGCGGTAATAACGGACCGTTATTGTCGCTATTCCGTTTTTCTACTCATGGATCTAATAGTTTTAACAAAAAAACAAAATTTTACGCCTGCAAAATAAAACAACAAACCTGCAAAAGTAAAAGTAAAAGCCAAATCAAAAAATAAAGCTCACAATCTCAGATCTTTATCATAAAAAAAAATTGTAAAACGAGCTAGAAAACAGAGTTTCAAGTTTCAACCATTCAAACGGCATTTTCGGCATTCAAATTCAAATCAACCTCAAGTTTTCGATCAACATTCAAGAATCAAGATCAAACAAGGTAAGAAAAGAAAGTTAAATTACCTTTTTTTTTTTGTAAAATTTCTGTAAAATGATCGATCTGTTGTGTCTTGTGAGAGTTTGAAAGATGAACGAGATCTGTAGATACTAGGTAAGTCAGCAAGTGATAGTGATAAAGGGATGTGAGAGAAAATGAGAAACGAAAAAAAAAAATTTTTTTTCTGGAAAGCCAAAGAAAGTAAAATATAAGACGAAGAAGATGATAAACAGTAAAATGAAATGTTTCTAGAATGGTCTTGGCTCGGATTGTTAGAAAGAGTTAAACAATTTGATATATTTAGGCACGTGGAGAGATTGGAGGGGGTGGGGAGGATTGGGTGTGGTGAGGTGTTGGGGGGGAAGGTGGGGAGGGATTGGGTGTGGTGGGATGTTGAGGGGGAAGGTGGAGAGGGATTGATGGGGGTGGGGAGGGATTGGGTGTGGTAGGGTGTATGGAGGGTGGGATTGAATTTTTTTATTTAATTTTATAATTAATTTTTGAAAATTTTTTAGATAAAATTTAATTAGTGATTTTGAAAATTTATAATTAATATAATATAAAGATATTTTAAATGAAAATTTTGATAAAATTTTTTGTATAAGTTAGAGGAAAAATAATTAAAATTAAATATTATATTTTGATTGTGTTATATATTAATTTATAATTTTGTATATGAATTTTAATTTTTTTTGTTGTTTTGATATTTATATTATTGTCAATTCTTTTGATATTATATTAATTCTTGTTATTTTTATGTAATTATTGAAGATTGTGCTTATTATATAATTATTAAAAGTTGTTTGTGATAAAAAAAATTTTATATCAATTATTATCAAAAAAATTAAGTTACTTAACAAATTTAGCATTTTATGATCTATTACTCTTATTAAGATTAAAAACTAAAAAATAAAAAATATAGGTTTGAAAATTTTATTAAAATATAAGTTTGAAAACTTTTAATTTTTGAAATTTTTTTTAGATAAAATCTAATTAGAGGGATTGAAGATTTATAATTAAAAAAAATAAAAGATTAATAATTTAATATGATATACATAGAGATTGTAGATGAAAATTATTGATAAATTTTTTATATAAGTTAGACAAAAATTAATTAAAATTAAATATTATATTTTGATTGTGTTAGATATTAATTTATAATTTTGTATATGAAATTTAATAATTTTTTTTGTTGTTTTGATATTTATATTGTTGTCAATTCTTTTGATATTAGATTAATTCTTATTATTTTTGTGTAATTATTGAAGATTGTATTTATTATATAATTATTTGAAGTTATTTGTGATAAAAAAAAATTAATATCAATTAGTGCATCTAAAAGATTAAGTTATTTAATAATATTCTTAAGATTAAAAACTAAAAATTAAAAAATTTAGCGTAAAATCAATTTTTAATGATGTAATAAGTAATATTAATATTTCTAAATATAAGTTTATTTTGTTTTTATACAAAATAGTAAGTATGCCACCACGTGAAGAGTTCCCGAGTAAAGGAGTAGAGGGCGCGCCAAGTGATGATATAGGTTGGCATTTTGGAACATCTGTGCCAAATACAAGAGGAAATGTTTCATGTAAACTTTGCGGTAAAGTTGTAAAAGGAGGAATAACACGTTTCAAAAAACACATTGCTCATAAAACTGGCAATGTTGCACCATGCCTCAACGTTACTGGTATGTTATGTTTTTTTAATTTCTTTGAAAATATTATTGTTAATTTCTTAATAAAAATTATAAAATTACATAAGCATGTGCAACTAATTTTTTCTTTTTTTTTTTAAACTATATTATTAATAGATATAGTAAAAGAAAGTATGATGAAACTCCTTCAAGAAAGCAAATCAAAAAAGGCTGACAACAAAAGAAGAAAAAATGAATTTTTATCACAGTTAAGAGGGGAAGATGATTATGAAGGATTTATTGATGAAGACATTGCTACTAGACAAGCCGTGCGAGATAGTATCCAATCACAACATGAGTGGCACAGAAGACAAGAATTCAGACAAAGAACTAGTGGTTGGAGTAACATATATGAAGAAGGACGAAGCTCTCATGGTTCAATTGTTGAATATTTTGAAGAAAGAACAAGAACTCCAAATGAGTCTGAATTTTCATTAAAGGGAGCTGTTCCTGAATTGGTTAGAAGTAAAAGTTCAAGACAACCAAAAGTAAGTGATTCATTTCTAAAGACATTAAGAAGAAAAATGGGTGAATCAGTATCAAAATTTTTGATATATGATCAACTTCCTTTTCAATTAGCAAATTCCCCATGGTTGCATAATTTGATTTCTGTGGCAGCAGAAGTTGGCCAACATGTAAGACTTCCAACACCTTATGAGGTCTCAGATGTGTATTTAGAGTCTGAGTATCAACAAGTTCATAAATGGGTTAATGGATTAAAAGCTTATTGGAATGAATTGGGTGTCACTTTGATGTGTGATGGTTGGACCAATAGTTTGAATCAAATGCATATCATTAATTTTCTTGTTTACCGTAGTAAAGGGACTATTTTTTGGAAATCTGTAGATGTCTCAAGTGTTCGTAGTAGAGATACAAACTTTTATTACAGATTATTAGATGAAGTTGTGGAAGAAATTGGAGAAAAATACATTGTTCAAATATCACTGATAACGAGGCAGCACTTAAGGCCGCACGAAAAAGACTAATGGAGAAGAGAAAACATTTGTATTGGACAGCATGTTCAGCTCATTGTTTGGACTTGTGCCTTGAAGATATTGGGAGGAAAAAAATGTGGCAAAGGTTTTGGATGATGCAAAGAAAGTGACTTGTTTTATATACAATCACATTTTGACTGTTAATTTGATGAAGAAATATACACAAGGGAAGCAAATACTTTGTCCTGCTCTTACCCGATTTGCCACTCATTTCATACAATTAGAAGAAATAATAAGGCAAAAGCAAAGTTTGAGAGAGATGTTCAATTCAAAGTTTAGTACTTAGTAATTAGTACAATTATTTAAATCTAGCATCTTTTTATAATATTATTCTTTTAAAATATTAATTTAAAATATATTACTTTAAAAATTTATTGATGAATATATAGGAATTTAAAGATTCAAAATGGGGACAACAAAAATCAGGACCTGCTTATGAAGTCAAAAAAATCATTTTGGGAAAAGATTTTTGAAAAAAAGCAGGTGATATAATAAAAGTTTATGAGCCTTTGGTAAAAGTGTTGCGCCTTGTGGATGGTGATGAAAAACCAACAATGGGCTTTATTTACGAGGCTGTGGATAGAGCTAAACAAGCAATTCAACAAACTTGTCGTTATTCTGCTGAATATGAAAAGATTATTGACAATAGATGGAGTTTCATGCACTCTGACTTACATTCAGCTGGTAAGTAAACCAAGAATATAGATGGTATTTAAAAAATATGTTTATTTTTTATACTTAAATTGCTTATATATTTATTTTTTATTACTTTAATATAATATTGTTATAAATTATGTTTAGGTTACTATCTAAATCCACAATTTCAATTTGGAGTGGAACATTCTGCAAATGTATTTAAGGAAACATTAGAAGGTATAAAAGCAGTTATTGAAAGATTAGAACCTTCGATAGATACTCAAATCAGAATGATTAATCAAGTTAGTATTTAATACTATTTTATAACTTTGACATTTGTTTTATGTATTAAAAATTAAATTATTTTTTATTTATTCATTTATTATTGTATTTTCAATCGATGTAGTTGTTATTATTTCGAGACAAACATGAAACATTTGGTAGTCCACAAGCACAAAGAGCTTGGAAGCAAATGAATCCAGGTAAATAGTAAGTTAAATAATTATAATTTATTTATATTATTTAATTGTATAGCCCATTGAAATTTAATTTAAATAATTTTATACAGCTGAGTGGTGGATGATATATGGCACTTGTGTTCCTGAATTACAAAAACTAGCAATCAAAGTGCTTAGTCAAACAACATCTGCATCAAATTGTGAACGTAATTGGAGCATATTTAGCTATATTCACACCAAAGCAAGAAACAGATTGAAGTTTGCAAGACTCCAGAAACTTGTATATACCTATTATAACATGAGGTTGAGGATGAGACATCAAAAAAGAATGAGCATTGATGAAATAAATAATAGTTTTAATCCTATTAGCCTTGACCATATTTTTGAATATGATGATCCACTAACAGAATGGCTGCAAGAGAAAGAAAATCCTCTATTAGATGGTCAAAACTCTGATTGGTTGCCTGCAGATAATTCTGATAATGAAATGAATGTTGAACGATCACGTCAATCTCAAGAAAGGAATGTATCTCATTCAAGTTCAAGTCCAACACCAAGTCAGAGTGATGATGGTGGTGGTTTAAGTCCAGATGATGATGGTGATGGAGATGGTGATGGTGATGGTGCGAATTTTGGTGATAATATGGATGCAAATCGACCTTATAGCCCACTTGGAGGAGAATTTGGGCTTGCTGCTACTGGTGGACTTTTTATTAATACGGCAAAATACGGAGGAAATCCATTTGTTGAATCTAGTGAGGGTCAAAGTGCACGTACAGCTTGATCAAAAGAAAAAGCAAAGAAGCACCACTATGAAATTTCTAGAGGTTCTTCATCTTCAGGTGAGAGATCAAATTCTAGTAACTTTGAGTATAGTGAATCATCTGCTAGTACTCAAAGACATTACTATCCACCAAAACAACATAATTTTCAACCTCCTCATGGTTATCCACTTCCATATGGTTATTATCCACCTCAAATGTATCCTCCACCTCCTCAAATATATCCTCCACCTCAAATGTATCAGTTACCACAAATGTACCCTCCACCACAAATGTATCATCCTCAAATATATCCTCCACCTCAAATATATCAAGAACAAAGGTCTCAGGGATGGAGATGGAGTCAACTTGGCTCTCAAAGTGAAGATAGAGAATCTGATCCTCCTCGTCATTCTACCATGTGGTAAATTTGAAATATGTATCAATAATTGTAGTTGATGGAATTTGAAATTACTATATTTTTAAGTTTGTAATTTTATTAAATTAAATGCTTGGTATTTAACATATTATGTTTTGTTAATATTTGATTTGTCTAGAATTAATATTGAATATGAACTTGGCCAAGAAAAATTTTATGGATAAATCAAATATGAATGCTTTTTATAATCTAAATAAAATTGTGAATAATTTTTTTAGAAAATAAAAAACATAGTGTCATAAACTATTTTTAAAATCATTGAATAAGAGTTTTTATAATTATAATTATAATTATTACATTTTATAATAAATTGTGCAAAAAAAAAAAATTTCACGACCGTGATGACCGCAGTGACCACAATTATCTTCGTTATATCCGAAAACGCGACAAATGCTACGCAACCGAAAACGTGACCGCGACCGCTATTTAAATCCCTGTTCCGGACACAATTTTTTCAAAACATGGAATGCAGCTCCATAGAAGGAATAACCAGTCTCTTGGGATTCTGAAGAATGGAATGATATATGAGTCTTTTGATATTAATTACTCAAACATTTTTTATAAGTTTGGTGATCTTGCTCAATTGTTTCAGTAAAACAGGTACAATGTTTGTCCACTATTGCCGTTTTTTTCTTTTCCTCCTTTATGTTCATCTGAATTGGCAAATACTATTGGATAGCAAAGGAACAGGTTTTGAGTTTAAATAATTTTGTGAAATTAATCTTATGCTCTGTTTTAGAATAATTGTATCTGAATTTCTATCTGCATGGACTTTCGTAGATCACCAAAGGTTGTGTTTTAACTTAGAATTGCATATGTTACCATGTAGGCTTGAACCTCAGTGTGTGAGTGTGTGTGGTTTAGTGAGTGCAATGGAGAGAATAGTTTTGATCAAATATTGAGGCTATAGATATTTCTCCCTCCCTACATGTGGCCCTTAAAGCATGTTGTTGTTCCAAAATATATGGGCTCTCTAGTCAACTTCTTAAATTGACCATGTGTTTTTGAATATCATTCAATCTCTCCAATCCGAAAAGGCTTGTACATTTCTGCAGAGCAGTTTTTGGAGCTCTGCAAGCAGTATGACCAGCCAATAAAATGTTATTTTTCTCTTAATTTTTGGAGGATGTATTCAGTTATGATTTTAGCGTCATTTGATTTGTTAGTGTTGGAATGGTGAATGCAGTATTTGACAAAGGATGATCTCTTCTTGTTCAGTAATTTCAATTCCAATTATTCAATCGTGGGTGAAAGTAAATATATTGGGCATTGCGTTTTAGACCTCTTGTTCAGGTGAGTACTGTAAATATTTTGTGATTAGGATAAAAAATTTAATTCCTTCACTTTCTTACATCAATAGAAATTTATGATTTGGGTAAAAAATTTAGCATTTAGCCTTTCATGAGAGAAAGCTTGATCTTATCTATGGAAATTTAGTTATGACACCAGTTAGTGTGTTGATCTTCTATCATTCATTACCTTAATTAATTGTAATAAGGATTTTGACTCACTTAGTTTAAAACCTTCTTTCAAGTGATTGAAGCAACAGTCGTAAATGACTTGAAGTTCATCTTGCTTGAGACAAGGAACCTATAAAACCTTTGCTCTTGTTTCTGTTAAGATGACAGATTCAAGCGAGCCCCAATATCCAGGAAAAGAACCTCAGCAATTTGAAACAGAATCTCAACAATCTGAACAAGGTAAAATTTGTTCCATTTTTTGTTCTTTTTAAAGGTGTACATGTATATTTACTTATATAGCTAACTCTTTGATTTTTCAGTCTGCAATTTCTTTAGGAAGCCAACAAAGGGAAAAAACATAAGGAAAAGGACAACAAATGGAGATGAAGACTCCAGAAATGGCACATCTCTGTTGCACAATCAGAAAAAGGATTTGAAGCCTGACAATATGTTATGCTTTTCAACTGGATCCTCCGGGAGTGCTGCTCCCACTGAATCAAATACAGAATCTGACAAACTGATGTTTCAATTTAAGTCTTTGAAGGAAATTCAAGTTCAAAATGATAGCAGAGCTACAGCAACCTTAGAAACTGAGACTGAGTTTACAAAAGATGCTCGTGCTATACATGAAAAATTTCTTAAATGAGCAGAGGACTCTTTGAAGGGGAAAAACACAAGCTCTGGGGAAGAGAAGTTGTATAAAGGAATGCATGGCTATGTGGATCATAAGGCTGGGTTTCGAAGAGAGCGAACAGGTGCCAGTGAGAAAGCTGGTGGCTCACATGGACCTCTTAGGGCTTCTGCCCGCATCAGTGTTTCAGCAAGATTTGATTATCAGCCTGACATCTGTAAAGACTACAAAGAAACTGGTTACCGTGGTTATGGAGATTCATGTAAGTTTATGCATGATAGTGGATACTACAAGTCTGTATGGCTGTTAGAAAAGGACTTGGAAGAAGCACAGAAAGCAAGGAAGAGAAATCTGGCTTTGGGTGGCGATGATGATGATGAGGCAGGGGTAGACCAGAGTGATGATGACGATGATGATTCGTTGCCCTTTGCATGTTTTATTTGCCTGCAGCCTTTTGTGGATCCTGTTGTTACTAAGTGCAACCACTACTTCTGTGAGCATTGTGCTCTAAAGGTACCCACATATGCCTCTTCATGTAGATTAATTTTTTTAATGTCTTTTTTGTGCTAGCTTAATATCTATTAGTTTTTTTAACATTTGTTGTTGATGCGTTACTTTGGTGCAAAACTTTTTTGGTTACATACATACAAAGAATATTTTATGCAGACCAACTGTTTTTCAGCTGTAGAAATAGGACATATTTTAACTTTACATCGTCAACTTTTGGTGCCTCATGTCAGTATAGTTTACATTTTTATTCTCATTCGAATGTAAAATAACCAACTGCATCTTTTGGTTTTTCAGCATCATGCAAAGAATAAGAAATGCTTCGTATGCAACTAACCCACCCTTGGCATTTTCAATACCGCTCACCAGATAAGTATCCATTGATGCTTTGCTTCAACTCCTGCTGTCACGAACACTTTTATTTCTTTGTTTAGTGTTGTAGTGGAAGATTCACTTGTCTGAATACCTGATTAATCGAAATCATTTCCCTGCTTGAGCTTGGTGGAATTTTGGAATGATGAGCTCTTTAAAATCATTGTTGCTGCAGGCATGTGCGTTAGAATTTAGGTAAGCATTTTTTCTGCGTCATTCCACAACTGACTTATGAGTTGAGTGATTGTATTAAGCAGAGTAAGTTTTAAGTTTTTACATGCAGTTCCAAGAGTTGTCAAAAACAACTGAATGAGTAGACAATTGTAAAACTTGTGATTTATATACAAAATTGGCATTCCTAATATGCCAACAAACCCTATTGCTGCCTTTAACCCATGAAGTAGCATTTCTTCTACCTAGATAGCAGTGAAATCCAGTATTAACTTTCCAAGAATCAGCATCCAACTTCTCAACCTTCGTAATGGCCTTGAATTCAGCCTGATCAGATCAGAATCCAGGTCTCGATGACACATACTGGCAGGATCTAGGATGTTACTTCAAAGAGTTTAAGAATGTTGGATTGCAGGTAGTTTCAATTGGGTAGGGATGGCTAGTGGAAGCTGTGATTTTTTGTGGTATCCAATTCCAAAGCATAGAAAACATTAATGATTGGTTTTCTTCCTGGAAAAATACGGGTCCTGCATTAAATAAAAAAAAAAGTGAAATTAGCTAGCAAACCTAAACTTAAACTCAAGAAATAGTAATCTTTTTGTTTCCTTTTTTCCCTCTAAAATTTTCGTTTTTAGCATGAGTTTTTGTTTTCTTGTTTCCCTGTAAAATTTTCAAATGACTGAATTCATAAGAATAAACTATTTTTCTAGTTGATACTTACATTTGTAGTTAGAGAAGGATTCAAATGAGCAAGAACTTAGGGCCGCACGAGGACACTTGTAGGAGAAGGCCTCTAGCGGCAAAGTCTTCATATATGCATGATCACTCTGTCCAATGTGGCTTTTGTCAACCCCAAAGTCATCAGATATCTTTTTACCTGCACCAATCTTCTAAACATAAATTCTGAGCTAATACTCAAAATAGGCTAAATGTCAGAAGGCTTGACAACCTTCCTGGTTTACAGCATCAAGGTGGCTACTAGACAAAATACTACCTATAAAATGACCAGTGATTGAAAGATAACATGTCGTCTATTACTTCATCTTTTAATTATGGATTAGTGGCTATATCAGAACACTTAGCACATCAATGTGAATATTGGCTATTTAGTTATGATGCTTTATTTCTATTAGATAGAGAATAAGTTACTGAAAGGATTCATTGGCATTCTAGAGAAGTGAGTATATATAAGTTACTGAATGTATTGCCCTCATGTTTTTGTTTAGTCAAGGTCTATTCTACATGCAAATCAATCATATAGCAATAAAGCTTACAACAAACCATTTGTTTTTGTCTGTGGGAGTGCTGAAGCAAAGAAACAAAGGATGATATGGGATTAAAGTTGAATAAAATAATAAAGGAAATATTTCAATCTTTCTCGCCATGGTCAAATCTATAGTTGTTAGGGACAATAAAGTACTATCGAAGTTAGTTTGGAATTGTCGAGCTTGATACCTGGAACTGGAAGCTTTGTTATTTTCTTTTCGTTGTTTTTTTCTCTGTAGTGATGTAGCAGTTAATAAAGGAATAAAGCATCTTAGCTTGAGCTTGGTCTGTGAAGATTTTTCTGTGTTAGGAGATGTAATTTCTAGTTTTGGCAGCTAAAGTGGTAGGCGTAGTCATTGTTGTACATGCCATGGCTTATATCAAATACCTGCACTGCAAATAGTTGAGTTGAATAATTGATATTGTTGATGTAATTCCTGGTCTGATAGTCGAAAGTTTTACTGGAGGTTGAGAAGGAGAGTTTGTGTGACCTATCATATGGTAGAAAGTCAGTGTGCCAAAAATGTTATTTTGAGGCATTCCCCAACGCTCAAGTTAGTAAGGTATACCACAAGCAAGTAAATGAGAGAGATTAAGAAGCAGTTAAAGAGAGTAGAGAGAGTTCAGTAGTGAATCATCTGTCTGGTCTGGTTCTACTTTTTATACCTTTTAGATGATGACGTCGCAAACTGGGTTTTCATGTGTAAGACCTACTATGTGGCTGCTAATATGATCACTTAGGTATAACAATAACGAAGAGCTTAGAAGATAATAAGATTTTCGTTAAGAATTTCTTTGGGTGAATGATTTTTGTTAACCCAAAGAAAGCATTAGACTTGCTACAAGTAAACAGTAAGCTATCAAAACGTTACAAATGTCCAAGAACAATCTAACTTTTGCAACGTAATCAAACTAAGCAACATTAAGGAACCAGTCCCCAATTCAGACACATTTTTCTTTTGCTAAGCCAGAAATTATTAATAAAAACAGCGTTACACAATGGGGTGAACAACAGGGGAACCCCATAACTCAGCCGTAAAACACCACCTTATAGGCAGAACAGAAGACAAGCACAATACAACCACACATGCTGCCACTCATCTTAGGTGAGCAGAAGAGAAAGAACTGAGACACAAGTACCGTAACACCAAGCCAAAAAGGTTCAGACATAATTTCTGTTGTTGAAGAGGAAGAGTGCAACTGAAGACTGCAATCTTGTTATTGAACTAAGTGAAAAGTAACTTCTGATAGTTGAAACAATAGCTTCTATATCTTTAGATGGCCTGCCAAACTTCCTTTGATTGTGCTCCTGCCAAATAAAATATACATGAGCATCCCAAGCCAATCTAATTAAGGACAATAAATGCCGAAGCTTTGCTTTGCTGTTAAGATGGTTGACAGCCCAATCTAACTCAAAATGCCAGTCACCCACATGTCTTTTACAAATTAGTAACTTGGAAACTTATGATTGTCATTTATAAAATAAGGTTAGGAATTCAAAGGACATATCCTAGGTTGCAGGCAATTTTTGTTTTCAGTTTTAAAAGCAATGCCAAGTTTAAAATGAAAATGAGTCGTACAAAGTTGAAATCTTCTTTAATTAAATTTAAAAAATAATCACTTTAATCAAATATCAATTAATGTAATTATATATATATCACACTTATAATGCACGAGAGTATTTAAATAATTTTATTTGTTTAGGCAATTAACTACAATTGAAAGAACCAATAAAAAAACTTTTGAGTGATTAAATATTCTAGAATGCTTACCAAATGAATTTGAAACTTGAGTTTTGATGGAATCACCTAGAAGATCTTTTCCATTTTTTATTCCGATTCCATGTAAACCTATCCATCCATTTGTTTCCCATCTCATTCAACACTGTATATCCAATAGATAACCCAATCACCAAACCACATCCATACCCAATCAATACGATTTTCCAAATAGATATACCATCTACCAATGAATCTTCATCTTCCTTAGGGGGTTGCATTCCAAGACCAACTTCATTGCATTTCTTTGTCAAAGGCGGCCCACACAATCTTGGGTTCCCTTTGTAAGAATCGTTTGGAAATGTACCAAATTGGTAGCTTTGTGGTATGCTTCCCTCAAGTTGGTTGTAAGAGAGATTCAATACTTCAAGCAAAGTTAGGCTTGCAAGCTGTGGAGGAATCTTTCCTGAGAGGTTGTTCTGGGAGAGGTCCAACGACTCAAGCTTAGTTAAGTTTCCAAGTGCTGAAGGGATTGGGCCAAGGAAGCTGTTGTAGGAGAAGTTTAGCGCTTTGAGTGACTTGAGGTTTTGTATTTCCTCCGGTATTCTCCCATGGAAACTATTATTGGAAAGGTCAAGACAAACAAAGATGGTTAAGATTTTCTCGTAAAAAATTTCAAACCCTTTATTCACAATTGTCAGGGAGTCCTGGTAGTACTTGTCTCCAATGTAATCTGGCTTAGCTTTCTTGCCATCAGTCATCATCTTCATTGCCTTCAAAGATCGAAAAAATCCAATAGATAACTCACCTGAAAAGTTATTGGAAGCAAGGTCCAATATGTGTAACTCTGGAAAAGCATTTTCATCCTCAGAAGTTTTAGCTGGACCATAGAATCTATTTGCTCTTAATACAAGAACCTTTAAAGAGGGCAATTTCTCCAACCAAAAAGGAAATGTGTCTTGTATCATATTTTTTCCAACGTCCAAAACTTCAAGCTTTTTGCAATAGGCTAATGACCTTGGCAACTTTCCTTCCAGTTTATTCCCACCAATTTTGAGTGACCTTAGTTGAGGAGCTTGAAAGAATTCAATTGGTAATTGACCAGAAAAATTATTGAAAGCAATATCTAGTACATCTAAGTCTTGAAAACAATTTTTCACATGTTTAATTGGACCATAAAGCCTATTTGCTCGCAATACAAGGACCATCAACGCAGGCAATTTTCCCAACCACAAAGGGAATGTGTCATGCAGAGTATTGTTTCCAAGGTTTAAAACTTGGAGCATTGTGCAATTGGCTAATGACCTTGGCAACTTCCCTTCTAATTTATTATCATTGAGTTGAAGCCAATATAATTGGGTCGCTTTTGCAAAATCTGGTATGCTGCCATTGAAATTATTTTTTTGTAGATCCAAAGTGTCGAGAGAACTGATATTGCCCAAGCAACTTGGGATTGGCCCGCTTAATTTGTTAAAGGATGCATTAAAGGTCCTAAGTTGACTCAAATTGCAAATAGGTCTTGACAAAGAGCCTTGTGAAGAAGTTAGAGATTGGTTTAGTGAAAATTGGTCCAAAAATGAGAGAGAATTGTTAGAAAGATCCAGAAACCTCAAACTTTTCTTCCACACCCAATTTGGTACTGCACCACTTATTTTATTATTTGAAAGGACAAGATATTCTAAACTAGTTTGACTCTTTAAAAACTCTGGAAACATACTTAAGTTACAGAATCGCAAAGTCAAAAAAATCAACATTGGAAAAGAGGAGTTTGCATCACCAAAAGGAAACTCTTTTGAAAAATCAATCGCATTGAAAGAAAGGTCTAACCCTAAAAGAGTGGTCTTCCATAACCAATTAGGCACAAAACCATGGATTTGGTTGTTAGAAAGATCTAGAAAAGCCAACTTGTCTTGAGTTTTGATGAATTCTGGAAATTCAGTAAGGTTACATGAATTTAGGTATAGCTCCTCTAATTGGGGAAAAGCAAGGCTTGTGATGTTGCTTTCAATTGACAAGCTCGTATTGGAAAGGTCAAGAAACCTTAAGTTCTTGAGTTGGGAGAACATGTCAAGCTTCACGGAGCTAAAGCTATTGTAGCCTAAATACAATGCTTCAATCAATGAAGAAGATGCGTTGGGGAACTCACCAATTTCACCAATCAATTGATTTTCCCAAAGAAACAGGGTATGCAATGATGGGAGAGTAAATAAAGAAGAAGGAATTGAGCCAGAGAGGTGGTTCTGTATCAAATCAAGGTATGAAAGATTTGGAACTCCTAATCTATGAAATGGAGGGATTAAACCACTGAAATTACTATATCCTAATTTCAGCTCCACAAGGTTAGTAAGATTGGCAATTGATAATGGAATTTGTCCAAAGAAATTGCAAAAACGGAGATCTAAAGTTGTCAAGAACTTGAGATTACCAATTGTTTCTGGTAGTTTTCCACTGAAATTTGTAGAAAAAATCTTTAAGATCTGTAAAGTATTGTTTAATGGAAATTCTGGCAACTGACCTTTAAGATTGTCATTTTCTGAAATGTCAATGCTTTGTATTTTTGGCAATAAGAAAACTTCTGTTGGAAAATCCCCACTCAAATTGCAACTTGCTAAACTGAGAGAAACCAAATTAGAGGAAATTTCCAAGAAATTGGGAGGCAAAAAAGAGATTGAATTCCCACCAAGGAAAAGTTTGGAAAGAAAAGGGAGTCTTAAGAGTGAAGAACAAAATGGACCTGTCAAACCACAATTCGAAAGACTTAACACATGCAGGTTAGGAAGTACTATGGATATGGCTTCACACCATCTAGTACTTTGAGTTGAAATGTTCACACTATCCAAGTAGAGCTCCGTAAGAGGTCTTAAATTTTGGATCAATGTCTTAAAGTTTGGGTTTTCTAGTTTAAGAAGTTGTTGAAGGTCAAAAGGCAATGGATGGTAGTAGAGGATGTCCTCGTATGGAGGGAGAAGTTGGTTATACCGTTGATAGCAAGAATCTTGATTAGATAGATCAAGAGAGACTAACCTTGTTAAGTATGAAATCCCCGCTGGAATTTGGCCAAGGAAACATGAGTTTGAAAGGTTGAGATGAGTTAAATTTAGGAGTCTGTCAAACTCATATTGAAACAGAGTGGTATTAAAATTGTTTCCAGCAAGATTAAGGCGTTGAAGATGATGGAGATTGAAAATAGAGTGAAAGCTACCTGAAAGGTTTTTGTAGCTAAGATCAAGTCCAATCACATGACCCAAAGCATCACATGTAATTCCTTTCCAAGAGCAACAATCAGTGTTGGGATTCCAAAGCTCAACTTTGGAAGAGAAAGTAAAATTTGGGGCATAGTAAAGATTGTGGTGCAGTTGCAGCAAAGCAGATTTTTGGTCATCAAGGCACTGGTTTTGGAGATCAGTATAAGAAGGTGAAAAAGATAGCACAAGAGATACAGAGCATGAGAAGAGAAATAAGGTAGGAAAAATGAGTGATACTAGGATATGAAGATTCTTCATGTTTTGTTGGTTCTCTATAGAAAAATTGAAGGGAAGATTGTGCAGTTTGAGATTTGCATACAGGTATTTATAGACAAGTACTTCATATTACGTACTGTTATTGTAGCTATATATCTCCCTTCATCTCAAGAGATAAGTTCAAATGTGTTTTTCCAACCACACGTTTATACGAGTTTGAACTTTTTCTGTAAGAGTTGAATCAAAATAGATGGATGACAGATATAATTAATGCTTGTCTATTTTGAATTTTAAAGAATGAATAATGGGTTTCAATGATGATAAGGTTGATAGTTTTGCTTTTGTAAATTAATCTTTATTACTATATTCTTTCTTTTATTCCCACTTTTTATTTCATATTATATATTCGTACAAAAAAAAATTAATCATCTTAAAGTTAGGTAATAGTCTACATGTATATCGGTAGGAAGGAATTTTTTCATCACTAAAAAATAATTATAATTTTTACTAAGCTTGACGTTTGGAGGAAAGTAAAACTTATAGAGATTTATCAATCAACTCAACTTTGTTATTAAGGAATTAGATAGAACACTTTTTTTTTTTTGAAAATTCTAATTAATTAACTTTTCTTATTCTTCTTTTGTTTCCTCGATCAACTTCCTCATATGTACCATTTTCTTTCTAAATAAGCACTCAGAGAAAAGAATATTTACTGTAACAATTCTTTCTTTATAATAGTATGTGTTATTCTTTGGTCTCTGATAGAGTTTAGTCATCCTGACACCACTAGATTAATAGCTAAGAAAAAGGAATATTGTTTAGTCATATGGATACCTTTTGATGCATTTTTTTTGTTGCAAAACCTATTGTAATATGGCATCACATGTTGTAAAAATATTGCCCACCTAAGCTTAAAATCTGAAGCAAATATATGAATGAAATGAAACAAAGGCAAAAGATGAAAGCATGCCGGAAACATTCAGCCAACAAAGTAAAAGTGCTGCAACTGAGTTTCCACGCATTCAGGTTTCGCTCGCATGTTGATGTCAAGTCAGAGGAAATAATGGGAGACAGGAGCTTAGCTTTAGACCGTGCTTCACCTTTCCATCCATTTCATTAGATTTAATTGATTGCTTCTCTCTTGGACTTCATTTAGAGATGACAATATATACTAAATAATCATATATTTGGTATTATCTAATTTGTTTATGTTCTGATAAAAAAATTATAAGTGGATAATTATTATTTTTTTTAGTAAGTTTAATATCTATGACGAATTTAAATAGTATTTTTTAAATATTAAATATTTGAATTCGTTTAAATTTTAATGAATAGTGTTGAACATCTGAATTCATTATCCATTTATATTTACAAATTATATAAAATTTTATAGTTGTAGAAGGTTTTGAACCCTAACAAACAACCTTTATTTGTTATTTATTAAAATTCAACTTGAATTTTAAATTTAAATTTAATTATTTTATATTTTAACAAAAAAACTTAAATAATCAAATATTTTAACAATTCAAATATTTAGCTGATGATACTTATTTAAATTGATTTAGGATTGGATATTGACACTAAATTTAATCAAATATTTAAATAAATTAAATGAATTCAAATATAATGAAAAGTAAATAAATTCATATATAAATACTTCAAAAATAGCTGATTCTATTCCATCGCCATTCCTACTTTGATTCATACTCACACATTTAAAATAATTACTAAATGATTCTTTGCTCCCTAAAATTAGTTAATATACTATTTATCATAATAATTTTATATGAAATGTAATAATTGATATACAGTTAATAATTTTATATCTATTATTTTTAAATCATATTAAATACAAGATTATGATAAGATAAGATAAGATGATATTATGAACAGAATTGAATTAAATAATATCATCTTACTTTGTGTTTGATAGATGCAAGGATTAAGATAAGATAATTTATTTATTCGTCAAAAAATTTTTTTTTCAAAATTTATACAATTTATATTATTGATATAAATTGGATATATAAATTTAATCTCATGGATTAAAAATAGTCCTTTTCACTTGAGAAAGATTGAATAATCTTATGTCAAGAGGATATTAATCTTTTTTATAATCTCTATCTATTTCTTTAAATACAAATCAAATATTATATAAAATAATTATCATCATATCCTATCAATAATCCTATGCATCAAATATGATATTAATGTATTGAATGAAAATATTACTTTATGTAATCATCTTGAAATGTGCTTTTAGATTATTGTTTGCAAGCTTTGAAGAAGCTGTCAAATTTTCAGAGTGGAGAAATGCCATGAAGAAGGAGATTCATATGATTGAAAAAAATCAAACATGGATGCTAGTTGATAGACCAAGCAACAAAAACATCATTGGTGTTAAATGGATTTTCAGAACAAAGTTGAATGCTGATGGTTCCATCAACAAACTTAAAGCTAGATTGGTAGCTAAAGGCTACTCCCAATAGCTTGGTGTTGATTTTTTAGAGACATTTGCTCCAGTTGCAAGGTTGGACACCATAAGGCTGCTATTAGCCTTAGCAACTCAGCAAAGTTGGAAAATATACCAATTTGATGTCAAATCTGCCTTCATGAATGGTTATCTTGAGGAGGAGATTTACATTGAACAACCTGATGGTTTTGTTGCCAAGGGACATGAAGGCAAAGTCTATCTACTCAAGAAGGCTTTGTATGGATTAAAACAAGCTCCAAAAGTGTGGAATTCCAGAATTGATGTTCATTTACTGAAGTTAGGATTCAAGAAAAGCCTCAGTGAAGCAACATTGTACATTAAAGTTTTTAACAGTAATGATCTGTTAATTGTTTCTTTGTATGTTGATGATCTTTTGGTGACAGGTAGCAAATCAGCTCTCGTGAAGGATTTTAAGCTCCAAATGCAGGAAATTTTTAAGATGACAGATATAGGAGAAATGTCTTATTTTTTTGGAATGGAGGTTCATCAAGACCAGTAAGGAATCTTCATTTGTCAAAGAAAATATGCAAATGAAATCCTGAATAAGTTTGGAATGGAAAATTGCAAACCAATCAACACTCCTTTGGCTCAAAATGAGAAACTTATTAAGGAAGATGGAGCTAACAAAGTTGATGGTTCTATTTATAGAAGTTTGGTTGGTTGCTTATTGTATTTGACAGCAACAAGGCCAGACATCATGTATGCTGCAAATTTACTCTCTGGGTTCATGCAAAATCCTAGTGAGTTGCATTTTAAGGCTACAAAAAGAGTGTTGAGATATGTTAAAGGAACCAATGAACTTGGAATTTGGTTCAAGAAGAATGAAAGTTCAAGATTGGTTGGATTCACAGACAGTGACTAGGCTGGCTCTCATGAAGACATGAAAAGTACTTCAGGCTATGTGTTTTTCATTGGATTAAATGTGTTCAGCTGAAATTCAAAGAAACAAAGAACTGTGGCTCAATCAATAGCAGAAGCAGAGTATATAGCTACTGCAGCTGCTGTTAATCAAGCAATTTAGCTAAGGAAAATTCTGATGGATTTAAGTCAAAAGCAAGATGATGCAATAGAAATTTTTTGTGATAATCAGTCAACAGTTGCAATGGTCAAGAACCTTATGTTTCATGGAAGAACTAAGCATATTAAGATCAAGTATCACTTTATTAGAGAAGTTGAAGCTAAGAATGAAGTGAAACTGGTGCATTGCAAGTCAGAAGATCAAATTGCAGATATTCTGACTAAGGCCTTACCAAAGGCAAGGTTTGAAACATTAAGGAAAAGTCTTGGTGTTTCCAGCAGAAATGCCAAGGAGGAGTGTTAGTGTGTTAGTGGTTGAAGCAACTAGGTATGGCATTTCTACTGGCACTTTTGTAATAGGTTTTACCATCTGATCAGTTTAGGTAACATGATGGATCTGTGCATGGTAATCTATACTGTTAGGCAAACAACTTTTGTAGTAGTTAAACAAACTTTTGTATTTTTGAAGCCTATAAATTAATGAAATGAAGCTCATGATATAATGAGCCAATTTACTTCAAGTGACAGATTAGTTTCTTCTGTTTTTTTGTTCTTCCTCTGCTCTAAATCCTTTAGAGTAAGTATTTTTCAGGTTGATACTTACATTTCTAGTTAGAGAAGGATTCAAAAGAGCAAGAACTTAGGGCTGCATGAGGACAGTTGTAGGAGAAAGCCTCTAGCGGCAAAGTCTTCGTATATACATAATCACTCTGTCCAATGTTGCTTTTGTCAACCCCCAAGGTCATCAAATATCTTTTTACCTGCACCAATCTTCTAAACATAAATTCTGAGCTAATGCTCAAAATAGGCTAAATATCAGAAGGCTTGACAACCTTCCTGGTTTACAGCATCAAGCTGACTACTAGAGAAAAAACTACCTATAAAATGACCAGTGATTGAAACATAGCATGTCTTCTATAACTTGATCGGTTAATTATGGGTTAGTGGCTATACCAGAACACTTAGCACATCAATGTAAATATTGGCTACTTAGTTATGACGCTTTATTTCTATTAGTTAGAGAATAAGTTACTGAAAGGATTCACTGGAATTCTAGAGAAGTGAGAATATATAAGTTACTGAATGTATTGCCCTCATGTTTTTGTTTAGTCAAGGTCTATTCTACATGCAAATCAATCATATGGCAATAGAGCTTACAACAAACCATTTGTTTGTCTGTAGGAGTGCTGAAGCAAAGAAACAAAGGATGATATGGATTAAAGTTGAAGAAAATAATAAAGGAATATTTCAATCTTTCTCGCCATAGTCAAATCTATAGTTGTTAGGGAAAATAAAATACTGTCGAAGTCAGTTTGGAATTGTCGAGCTTGATAGCTGGAACTGGAAACTTTGTTCTTTTCTTTTTTTTTTTTTTTTTTTCTCTTTAGTGATGTAGCAGTTAATACAGGAATAAAGCATCTTAGCTTGAGCTTGGTCTATGAAGATTTTTCTGTGTTAGGAGATGTAACTTCTAGTTTTGGCAGTTAAAGTGGTAGACGTAGTCGTTGTACATGCCATGGCTTATATCAAATTCCTGCACTGCAAATAGTTGAGTTGAATAATTGATATTGTTGATGTGATTCCTGGTCTGATAGTCGAAAGTTTTACTGCAGGTTGAGAAGGAAAGTTTGTGTGACGTGTCACAGAGTAGAAAGTCAGTGTGCCGAAAATATTATTTTGAGACATTCTCCGATGCTCAAGTTAAGTTAGTAAGGTATATCAGAAGCAACTAAATGAGAGAGTAAGAAGCAGTTAAAGAGAGTTCAGTAGTGAATCACCTGTCTGGCCTGATTCTACCTTTTATACCTCTTAGACGAGGACGTGGCAAACTGGGTTTTCATGTGTACGACCTACTATGTGGCTGCTGACATGATCACTTAGGTATAACAATAATGAAGAGCTTAAAAGATAGTAAGATTTTCGTTAAGAATTTCTTTGGATAAATGATTTTTATTAACCGAAAGAAAGCAGCAGACTTGCTACAAGTAAACAGTAAGCTATCAAAACGTTACAAATGTCCAAGAACAATCTAACTTTTGCAAAGTAATCAAACTAAGCAACGTTACGGAACCACTCCCCAATCCAGACACTTTTTTCTTTTGCTAAGCCAGAAATTATTAACAAAAACAGAGTTACACAATAGGGTGAACAACAGGGGAACCTCATAACTCAGCAGTAAAACACCAACCCATAGACAGAACAGAAGACAAGCACAATACAACCAGACATATTGCCAATCATCTTAGGTGAGCAGAAGAGAAAGAACTGAGACACAAGTATCGTAACACCAAGCCAAAAACATTCAGACACAATTTCTGTTGTTGAAGAGGAAGAGTGGCACTGGAGACTGCAATCCTGTTACTGAACTAAGCCAAAGGGAACTTCTGATAGTTGAAACAATAGCTTCTATATCTTTAGATGGCCTGCCAAACTTCCTTTGATTGTGCTCCTGTCAAATAAAATATATATGAGCATCCCAAGCCAATCTAATTAAGGACAATAGATGCCAAAGCTTTGCTTTGCTCTTAAGATGGCTGACTGCCCAATCTAACTCAAAATACCAGTCACCCACATGTATTTTACAAATTACTAACTTGGGAACTCATGATTGTCATTTATAAAATGAGGTTAGGAATTCAAAGGACATATCCTAGTTTGCAGGCAATTTTTGTTTTTAGTTTTAAAAGCAATGCCAAGTTTGAAAAGGGAATGAGACACCCAAAGTTTGAAACCTTTTTGAATTAAATTTCAAATGCAATTACTTTAGTCAAATATTAATTAGTGTATATATATATATATATACTAATTAGTGTATATCACACTTATAATGCACGAGGGTATTTAAATAATTTTAGTTGGGCAATTAACTACAGCTCAAAGAATCAACAAGAATACTTTTGAGTTATTAAGTATTCTAGAATGCTTACCAAATGACTTTGACACTTGAATTTTGATGAAGTCACCTAGAAGATCTTCTCCATTTTCGATTCCGGTTCCATGTAAACCTATCCATCCATTTGTTTCCTATTTCATTCAGCACTGTATATCCAACAGATAACCCAACTACCAAACCACATCCATACCCATTCAATACGATTTTCCAATCAGATATACCATCTACCCATGAATCTCCATCTTCCTCAGAGGGTGGCATTCCAAGACCAACTTCATTGCATTTCCTTGTCAAAGGCTGCCCACACAACCTTGGGTTCCCTTTGTAAGAATTGTTTGAAAATGTATTGAATTGGTAGCTCTGTGGTATGCTTCCCTCAAGTTGGTTGTAAGAGAGATTCAATACTTCAAGAAAAGTTAGGCTTGCAAGCTGTGGAGGAATCTTTCCTGAGAGGTTGTTCTGGGAGAGGTCCAACGACTCAAGCTCAGTTAAGTTTCCAAGTGCTGAAGGGATTGGGCCAAGGAAGTTGTTGTAGGAGAAGTTTAGCGCTTTGAGTGACTTGAGGTTTTGTATTTCCTCCGGTATTCTCCCATGGAAACTATTATTGGAAAGGTCAAGACAAACAAAGATGGTTAAGATTTTCTTGTAAAAAATTTCAAACCCTTTATTCACAATTGTCAGGGAGTCCTGGTAGTACTTGTCTCCAATGTAATCTGGCTTAGCTTTCTTGCCATCAGTCATCGTCTTCATTGCCTTCAAAGATCGAAAAAATCCAATAGGTAACTCACCTGAAAAGTTATTGGAAGCAAGGTCCAATATGTGTAATTTTGGGAAAGCATTTTCATCCTCAAAAATTTTAATCGGACCATAAAATCTATTTGCTCTTAGTACAAGAACCTTTAAAGAAGGCAATTTCACCAACCAAAAAGGAAATGTGTCTTGTATCTTATTTTTTCCAACGTCCAAAACTTCAAGCTTTTTGCAATGGGCTAATGACCTCGGCAACTTTCCTTTCAGTTTATTTCCACCAATTTTGAGTGACCTTAGTTGAGGGGCTTGAAAGAATTCAATTGGTAATTGACCAGAAAAATTATTGAAAGCAATGTCTAGCACATCCAAGTCTTGAAAAGAATTTTTCACATGTTTAATTGGACCATAAAACCTATTTGCTTGCAATACAAGGACCATCAGCTCATGCAATTTTCCCAGCCACAAAGGGAATGTGTCATGCAGTGTATTGTTTCCAAGGTTTAAAACTTTGAGCATTGTGCAATTGGCTAATGACCTTGGCAACTTCCCTTCCAATTTATTGTCACTGAGTTGAAGCCAATACAATCGGGTTGCTTTTGCAAAATCTGGTATGCTGCCATTGAAATTATTTTTTTGTAGATGCAAAGTGCGGAGAGAACTGATATTGCCCAAGCAACTTGGGATTGGCCCGCTTAATTTGTTAAAGGATGCATTAAAGGTCCCAAGTTGACTCAAATTGCAAATAGGTCTTGATAAAGAGCCTTGTGAAGAAGTTAGAGATTGGTTTAGTGAAAATTGGTCCAAAAATGAGAGAGAATTGTTAGAAAGATCCAGAAACCTCAAACTTTTCTTCCACACCCAATTTGGTACTGCACCACTTATTTTATTATTTGAAAGGAAAAGATATTCTAAACTAGTTTGACTCTTTAAAAACTCTGGAAACATACTTAGGTTACAGAATCGCAAAATCAAAAAAATCAACATTGGGAAAGAGGAGTTTGCATCACCAAAAGGAAACTCTTTTGACAAATCAATCGCATTGAAAGAAAGGTCTAACAATAAAAGATTGGTCTTCCATAACCAATTAGGCACAAAACCATGGATTTGGTTGTTAGAAAGATCTAGAAAAGCCAACTTGTCTTGAGTTTTGATGAATTCTGGAAATTCAGTAAGGTTACATGAATTTAGGTATAGCTCCTCTAATTGGGGAAAAGCAAGGGTTGTGATGTTGCTTTCAATTGACAAGCTCGTATTGGAAAGGTCAAGACACCTTAAGTTCTTGAGTTGGGAGAACATGTCAAGCTTCACGGAGCTAAAGCTATTGTAGCCTAAATACAATGCTTCAATCAATGAAGAAGATGCGTTGGGGAACTCACCAATTTCACCAATCAATTGATTTTCCCAAAGAAACAGGGTATGCAATGATGGAAGAGTAAATAAAGAAGAAGGAATTGAGCCAGAGAGGTGGTTCTGTATCAAATCAAGGTATGAAAGATTTGGAACTCCTAATCTATGAAATGGAGGGATTAAACCACTGAAATTATTAGATCCTAATTTCAGCTCCACAAGGTTAGTAAGATTGGCAATTGATAATGGAATTTGTCCAAAGAAATTGCAAAAATGGAGATCTAAAGTTGTCAAGAATTTGAGATTACCAATTGTCTCTGGTAGTTTTCCACTGAAATTTGTAGAAAAAATCTTTAAGATCTGTAAAGTATTGTTTAATGGAAATTCTGGCAACTGACCTTCAAGATTGTCATTTTCTGAAATGTCAATGCTTTGTATTTTTGGCAATAAGAAAACTTCTGTTGGAAAATCCCCACTCAAATTGCAACTCGCTAAACTGAGAGAAACCAAATTAGAGGAATTTTCCAAGAAATTGGGAGGCAAATAAGAGATTGAATTCCCACCAAGGAAAAGTTTGGAAAGAAAAGGGAGTCTTAAGAGTGAAGAACAAAATGGACCTGTCAAACCACAATTCGAAAGACTTAACACATGCAGGTTAGGAAGTACTATGGATATGGCTTCACACCATCTAGTACTTTGAGTTGAAATGTTCACACTATCCAAGTAGAGCTCCGTAAGAGGTCTTAAATTTTGGATCAATGTCTTAAAGTTTGGGTTTTCTAGTTTAAGAGGTTGTTGAAGGTCAAAAGGCAGTGGATAGTAGTTGAGGAATGCTTCGTATGGATGGAGAATTTGGTGTTGATAGCAAGAATCTTGATTAGATAGATCAAGAGAGACTAACCTTGTTAAGTATGAAATCCCCGCTGGAATTTGGCCAAGGAAACATGAGTTTGAAAGGTTGAGATGAGTTAAATTTAGGAGTCTGTCAAACTCATATTGAAACAGAGTGGTATTAAACTTGTTTCCAGCAAGATTAAGGCGTTGAAGATAAAGGAGATTGAAAATAGAGTGAAAGCTGCCTGAAAGGTTTTTGTAGCTAAGATCAAGTCCAATCACATGACCCAAAGCATCACATGTAATTCCTTTCCAAGAGCAACAATCAGTGTTGGGATTCCAAAGCTCAACTTTGGAAGAGAAAGTAAAATTTGGGGCATAGTAAATATCGTGGTGCAGTTGCAGTAAAGCAGATTTTTGGTCATCAAGGCACTGGTTTTGGAGATCAGCATAAGGAGGGGAAAAAGATAGCACAAGAGATACAGAGCATGAGAAGAGAAATAAGGTAGGAAAAATGAGTGATATTAGGATATGGAGATTCTTCATGTTTTGTTGCTCTCTATAGAAAAAATGAAGGGAAGATTGTGCAGTTTGAGATTTAAATACAGGCATTTATAGACAAGTACTTCATATTACGTACTGTTATTGTAGATATATTTCTCCCTTGATCTCAAGAGATAAGCTCAAATGTGTTTTTCCAACCACATGTTTGTACGAGTTTGAACTTTTTCTGTAAGAGTTGAATCAAAATAGGTGGAAGACAGATATGGTTAATGCTTGTCTATTTTGAATTTTAAAGAATGAATAAGGGGTTTCAATGATGATAAGGCTGATAGTTTTGCTTTTGTAAATTAATCTTTATCACTATATTCTTTTTTTTATTCCCATTTTTTATTTCATATTATGTATTCATACAAAAAAAATTAATTATCTTAAAGTTAGGTAATAGTCTTACATGTATACCGGTAGGAAGGAATTTCTCCATTACTAAAAAATAATTATCATTTTTACTAAGCTTGACGTATGAAGGAAAGTAAAACTTACAAAGATTTACCAGTCAACTCAACTCTGTTATGATGGAATTAGATAGAACATTTTTTTTTTTTTAAATTCTAATTAATAAGTTTGTTTCTTCTTCTTATTCTTCTTCTTCAATGAATCTCCTTTTGTTCCCTCGATCAATTTCCTCATATGTATCATTTTCTTTCTAAATAAGCATTAAGAGAAAAGAATAATTACTGTAACAATTCTTTCTTTATAATAGTATGTGTTATTGTTTGGTCTCTAATAAAGTTTAGTCATCCTGACACCATTAGATTAATAACTAAGAAAAAGGAATATTGTTTAGTCAAATGGATACCGTTTGGTGCATTTTTTGTTGCAAAACCTATAGTAATATGGCATCACATGTTGTAAAAATATTTCCCACCTAACCTGAAAATCCGAAGCAAATATATGAATGAAATGAAACGAGGGCAAAAGATGAAAGCATGCCAGAAACATCCAGCCAACAAAGTAAAAGTGCTGCAACTGAGTTTCCAGGCATTCAGATTTCGCTTGTATGTTGATGTCAAGTCAAGAGGAAATAATGGTAGACAGGAGCTTAGCTTTAGACCGTGCTTCACCTTTCCATCCATTTCATTAGATTTAATTGATTGCTTCTCTTTTGGACTTCATTTAGAGATGACAATATATACTAAATAGTCATATATTTGGTATTATCTAATTTGTTTGTGTTCAGATAAAAAATTTATAAGTGGATAATTATGATTTTTTGTAGTAAGTTTAATATCTGCCACAAATTCGAATAATATTTCTTGAATATCAAATAGTTGAATCTGTTTAAATTTTAATGAATAGTATTAAACATCTGAATTCATTATCCGTTTATATATGCAAATTATATAAAATTTTATAGTTGTAGAAGGTTTTAAACCTTAACAAGCAACTTTTATTTGTTATTTATTAAAATTCAACTTGAATTTTAAATTTAATTTTAATTATTTTATATTTTAACAAAAAAACTTAAATAATAGAATATTTTAACAATTCAAATATTTAGTTGATAATACTTATTTAAATGGATTTAGGATTGGATATCAAAACTAAATTTAATCAAATATTTAAATAAATTAAATGAATTCAAATATAATGAAAAGAAAATAAATTCATATATAAATACTTCAAAAATAGCCGATTCTATTCCATCACCATTCCTACTTTGATTCTTACTCATACATTAAAAATAATTACTAAAGAATTCTCCACTCCCTAAAATTAGTTAATATACTATTTATCATAATAATTTTATATTAAATGTAATAGTTGATATATGATTAATAATTTTATATCTATTATTTTTAAATCATATTTGGTTTGTAAGATTATGATAAGATGAGATATGATGATATTATGAATATGATTGATTAAATAATGTTATCTTATTTTGTGTTTGATAGATGCAAGGATTAAGATAGGATAATTTATTTATTTGTCTTATCCTTTTCAAAATTTATACAATTTATATTATTGATATAATTTTTAAGAGTATAATTAAATATATAAGTTTAATCCCATGAATTAAAAATAATCCTTTCTACTTGAGGAAAATTGAATAATCCTATGTCAAGAAGATATTAATTTTTTTTATAATCTATATCCCTCTCTTTAAATACAAATCAAACATTATATAAAATAATTATTATCATATTCTATCAATAATCTTAAGAATCAAACATGACATTAATGTATTGAATACAGATATTACTTTAAGTAATCATCTTGAAATGTGCTTTTAGATTATTGTTTGCAAAATCATTTTATTAATCACTGAGAATTCAAAACAACATATTAATAATTTATTATTGAATTTATCATATATATGGGCCTTTTCTATTATTTTTGTTTTTATATTGTTAAAGAATATTGATTTGAATAGTAAGAACTTAGAATATGTAGATTCATATTTTATATTTTACAATACTAGAAATAAAAATATTAACTAATATTATTTTTAATGGTAATGAACCTTAATATTAATGAATAAGTGAAAACTACAAATGTGAACATTACAAATATGAAAGGGCGAAAATGATTGTTTTTCCATAGAAGAAAAATTAATGGGATTTTCTATTAATTAATGAGTCTTCAATTCATCAGTATGGGTTTTTCTTGTTCTTGCCTCGTACACATATTTCTTGCTTTGCTTTGACTAAAGTCGTTTCGTTTTCTTTAAAAGAACTTTAGAATTGGTCTAAAACTACTTTGTCTAAGGTCAGAAGCATCTTTCTTCCTTCCATTATCTACCTCATAACAAAATAAATAAATAAAATACATTTACACAAAAGAATATTAACAATAAAATAATTTTTTGAATTTGAGATTTATCTCAGTTAATTTCAGAAGCAAAGCCAAAAATATGAGAATAAGAAAATGATAGTATGAGAATTTTTTATTGGTTTTTAGTCTTCTATTTGATTTATTGTTTTAAGTCTTCTCATCATGCAAATGTCTAAGTCTTTTTACACCAACATTACTCTATGAAAAATAATCTTCTTAGCAATTTGTTTAAATCAAGTCTGTCATTTAAAAAAGACAAAACAAACCACAATTTTCTCAATTGAAATTGTCTTTTGTCTTTTAGTTAAATTGACAGACTGAGACTAGATTTTAAGTATATTAATTATTATTTTTATATTTTGGTCTTTTTAATAACTTAGACTAAAGCAATTGCTAATATTATTATTTTTATGAAGTAAAGATGAGGCAAAAAGACTAACACATTTGCATGCTTGATGGCAAGACTAAGTATTAAGCAAAGATTAAGACTTCAACCAATACATTACCATAGTATCTATCATTTTCTTTCTTATTCCACCATTATAAAATCACAATTTCCTAAATAAACAAGTTTAAGAAGTGAGAGAAAGAATGCGTTCTTTAGATTTTTTTTTCAAACTTTTTAGAAAAAAATAAAACATAGATTTTTAAATTGTTGATTTTTTTTGGCCAATCAATTTGTTGATTAAATAATTTTTGCTCATGATTTTGTTCCTAATGTACTGTTAGATTTCATGGTATGTGCATTTTTTATTTCTTCAATTTTTTATGATTAATATATTTTAAAAGGATCCTTTAATTTAAAATTTCAATGATCCAATAACCATGTACTTTCTATAAGATATGTACTCTTAACTATTTTTTTTCAAACGTAAATGTAACCTTTTTTCAATTTATCGGATATGAAAATCCAGTAAGTTATATAACTTAAGAAATGCCTATCTAGAAGTTTTAAAATTAAAATGAGATGAGTAGATAAGTAATTTCACTTAAAAAAAAAAAAAAAAGAGTGGATGTACAGAAAATTTTGATGGTGTATTTAGAATCATCCATCACAAAATTATACTTTATTAAAAAATTGATATTCTAATTTTGGACTTACAAAAAAATGATAGTTTGAGATTTTTTTTATTGGTATTTAGTCTTTTCTGTACTTTATACTTTTAAGCTTTCCCATCATGCAAATGTCTAAGTCTTCATGCCCCATCATTACTCTTTGAAGAATAATCTTCTTAGCAATTTACTTAAGTCAAGTTTATCTCTTAGAAAAGATAAAAAAAAAAAAAAAAAAAACATAACAATTTTTTTGGTGGTGGTTGTCTTTTGTTTTTTAGTTAAATTAGCAGGCTAGGAAAGGATTTTAAATATATTAATTATTATTGTTATATTTTAGTCTTTTTAATGATTTAGATTGAAGCAATTGCTAAAATTATTATTTTTGTGAAGTAAATATAAGGGCAAAAAGACTAACACATTTGCGTGTTTAATGCCAAGACTAAGTATAAAGCAAAGACTATGATTTAGACCAATGCATTCCCATGGTATCTATCATTTTCTTTCTTATTCCACCATTATAAAATCACAATTTTCAAAATAGACAAGTTGACAAGTGGGAATAAATGTGTTCTTTAGAT
Source organism: Durio zibethinus (assembly GCF_047325235.1). Classification (NCBI taxonomy): domain Eukaryota; kingdom Viridiplantae; phylum Streptophyta; class Magnoliopsida; order Malvales; family Malvaceae; genus Durio; species Durio zibethinus. The sequence continues at coordinate 15,519,800 of NC_143188.1, read as the reverse complement.
TTTTTTTTTTTCAAACTTTTCACCAAAAATAAAAGACAAGTTTTTAATTTGTTGATTTTTTTCTTTTTTGCCAATCAATTTGTTGAATAAGCAACATCTTTCTCATGCTTTTGTTCCTAATGCACTATTAGATCTCATGGTATGTGCATTTTTTTATTTTTTACTTTTTAATTGTTAACATATTTTAAAAAGATTCTCTTATTTAAAATTAAATGAACAAATAACCTTGTAGTTTGTTAGTAAAATGTTGAACTCTTAATTTCAATAATTTAAAGTTCAAATCTTGATAACCTCACATACAAAAAAAAGACAATTTTCTAATTTCACAAATTTCATGTATACGAGATAATTTATATATATATATTTGGATTTCATCATATATGATTAATATATATTTTAAATTTTATAAATGGTATTGGAATCTCATACTTTATGCAAGATATTTTCTCTTAACTATTTTTTTTCCAAACCTAAATATAAGTTTTATCTTACCAGATATGAAAATCCAATGAGTTATATCTAGATGCTTTAAAATTGAAATGAGATGGGTAAATAAGTAATTTCATTTAAAAATTAAAAAAAAATGATGATATATTTAGAATCACCCATCACAAAATTATACTTTATAAAAAAATTGATATTTTAATTTTGGACTCACAAAGAAAATGATAGTATGAGATTTTTTTATTGGTATTTAATCTTTTCTTTGTTTTATACTTTTAAGTCTTCCCATTATGCAAATGTCTAAGTCTTCTTGCCCCATCATTACTATGTGAAAATAATCTTCTTATCAATTTGCTTAAGTCAAGTTTGCCTTTTAAAAAAGAAAAAAAAAAAACAATTTTCTCAATGAAAGTTGTCTTTTGTCTTCTACTTAAATTTGCACACAAGGAATGGATTTTAAGTATATTAATTATTATTGTTATATTTTAGTCTTTTTAATGACTTAGACTGAAGCAACTGCTAAGATTATATTTGTGAAGTAAATATGGGGGCAAAAAGATTGACACATTCGCATGCTTAATGCCAAAACTAAGTATAGAGCAAAGACTAACACTTTGAACCAATACATTCCCATAGTATTTATCATTTTCTTTCTTATTCCACCATTATAAAATCACAATTTTCAAAATAGACAAGTTTGAAAAGTGAGAATGAATATATTCTGTAGATTTTCTTTTCAAACCTTTTAGCAAAAAAAAAAGCACAAGTTTTTAATTTGTTGATTTTTTTTGGCCAATCAATTTGTTGATTAAGCAACTTCTTTCTTATGCTTTTGTTCCTAGTGTACTATTAGATTTCATGGTATGTTCATTTTTTTAGTTTTTTATTGTTAATATATTTTAAAGATATCCTCTAATTTAAAATCACAATTTTCAAAATAGACAAGTTTGAAAAGTGAGAATGAATATATTCTGTAGATTTTCTTTTCAAACCTTTTAGCAAAAAAAAAAGCACAAGTTTTTAATTTGTTGATTTTTTTTGGCCAATCAATTTGTTGATTAAGCAACTTCTTTCTTATGCTTTTGTTCCTAGTGTACTATTAGATTTCATGGTATGTTCATTTTTTTAGTTTTTTATTGTTAATATATTTTAAAGATATCCTCTAATTTAAAAATTCAATAAGCTAATAACCATATAGTCTATTAGTAAAATGCTAAACTCTTAGCTTCAGTAGTTTAAAATTCAAATCCTGACAATCTCATTATAAAAAAAATAAAAAAAGACAATCTTCAAATGAAAAATTTTCATGTGTACAAGATAATTTATATTTATTTTAATTTCTTCACATATGATTAATTGAATTTTTAAATTTATAAACAATATTAAAATCTCATACTTTTTATAAGATATTTTCTCTTAACTATTTTTTCAAACCTAAATGTAACTTTTTCTAACTTATCGGATATGAAAATTTTGTAAATTATATAACTCATCAGAAATGCATATTTAAAAATTTTAAAATCAAAACAGGAAGAATAGATAAGTAATTTCACTTAAAAAATTTTAAAAAAAGGTGGATGTAGAAAAAAAATTATGGTGTATTTAGAATCACCCACCACAAAATTATACTTTACAAAAAAGAAATTGATATTCTAATTTTGGACTAACAAAGAAAATGATAGTATGAGAAATTTTTTTATCGGTATCTAGTCTTTTCCTTACTTTATACTTTTAAGTCTTCCCATAATGCAAATGTCTAAGTCTTCTTGCCCCATCATTACTCTGTGAAAGATAATCTTTATAGCAGTTTGCTTAAGTCAAGTCTATCTTTTAAAAAAGACAAAAAAAAAAGCAATTTTCTTATTGGTGGGTGTCTTTCGTCTTCCAATTAAATTGGCAGATCAGGAATGGATTTTAAGCATATTAATTAATATTATTATATTTTAGTCTTTTCAATGACTTAGACTGAAGCAATTGCTAACGTTATTATTTTTTTGAGGTAAAAATAGGGGTGAAAGGATTGACACATTTGCATGCTTGATGCCAAGACTAAGTATGAAGCAAAGATTATGATTTAGACCCATGGTTTCCGATAGGATCTATCTTTTTCTTTCTCATTCCACCATTATAAAATATCAATTTCCAAAATAGACAAGTTTGAGAAATGGAAGTGAATGTGTTCTTTAGATTTTATTTTTCAAACTTTTCAACAAAAATAAAAGATAGGTTTTTAATTTTTTGATTTTTTTTTTGCTAATCAATTTGTTGATTAAGCAACTTTTTTCTCATGCTTTTGTTCCTGATGTACTATTAGATCTCTTGGTATATGCATTTTTTTTATTTTTTAGTTTTTGATTGTTAATATATTTTAAAGAGATTATTTGATTTAAAATTAAATGAGCAAATAACCATGTAGTTTGTTAGTAAAATGTTGAACTTTTAATTTTAGTAGTTTACAGTTCAAATCCTAATAACCTCACATACAAAAAAGGACAATTTTCTAATTTCACAAATTTCATGTATACAAGATAATTTATATATATTTCAATTTCATCATATATGATTAATAGAGATTTTAAATTTTATAAATGGTATTAGAATCTCATACTTTATGCAAGATATTTTCTCTTAACTATTTTTTTTCAAACCTAAATGCAACTTTTTTTAACTTACCGGATATGAAAATCTAATAAGTTATATCTAGATGCTTTAAAATTAAAATAAGATGGGTAAATAAGTAATTTCACTTGAAAATTAAAAAAAAATGATATAGAGAAACAATGATGATATATTTAGAATCACCCATCACAAAATTATGCTTTATAAAAAATTTGATATTTTCATTTTGGACTCACGAAGAAAATGATAGTATGAGATCTTTTTATTAATATTTAATCTTTTCTTTGTTTTATACTTTTAAGTCTTCCCATCATACAAATGTCTAAGTCGTCTTGCCCCATCATTACTCTGCGAAAATAATCTTCTTAGCAATTGGCTTAAGTTAAGTTTGCCTTTTAAAAAAGACAAAAAAAGAAAAAATCAACAATTTTCTCAATGAAAGTTGTCTTTTGTCTTCTAGTTAAATTGGCACGCAAAGGATGGATTTTAAGTATATTAATTATTATTGTTATATTTTAGTCTTTTTAATGACTTAGATTGAAGCAACTGCTAAGATTATTTTTGTGAGGTAAAGATGGGGGCAAAAGGATCGACTTATTTGCATGCTTGATGCCAAAATTAAGTATAGAGCAAAGACTAAGACTTAGACCAATACATTCCTCTAGTATCTATCATTTTCTTTCTTAATCCACCATTATAAAATCACAATTTTCAAAATAGACAAGCTTGAGAAGTGAGAATGAATATATTCTGTAGATTTTTTTTTTCAAACCTTTCAGCAAAAATAAAACACAAGTTTTTAATTTGTTGATTTTTTTGGCCAATCAATTTGTTGATTAAGCAACTTCTTTCTCATGCTTTTGTTCCTAATGTACTATTAGATTTCATGGTGTGTGCATTTTTTTAGTTTTTTATTGTTAATATATTTTAAAGATATCCTCTAATTTAAAAATTCAATGAGCTAATAATTATATATTCTATTAGTAAAATGTTAAACTCTTAGTTTCAATATTTAAAATTCAAATCCTAACAATCTCACATATTAAAAAAAAAAAGACAATATTCAAATGAAAAAATTTCTTGTATACAAGATAATTTATATATATTTTTTAATTTCTTCACATATGATTAATAAAGTTGTTAAATTTTATAAATAGTATTAAAATCTCATACTTTTTGTAAGATATTTTCTCTTAACTATTTTTTTACAAACCTAAATGTAACTTTTTCTAACTTATTGGATATAAAAATTCTATAAGTTATATAACTCATCAGAAATGCATATTTAGAAGTTTTAAAATTAAAACAAGATAAATAAATAAGTAATTTCACTTAAAAAATTTTTAAACAAGGTGGATGTAGAGAAAAAATGATGGTGTATTTAGAATCACCCATCATAAAATTATACTTTACAAAAAAAATTGATATTCTAATTTTGGACTACCAAAGAAAATGATAGTATGAGATTTTTTTTATTGGTATTTAGTCTTTTCTTTACTTTATACTTTTAAGTATTCTCATCATGCAAATGTCTAAATCTTCTTGCCCCATCATTACTCTATGAAAAATAATTTTTTTAGCAGTTTGTTTAAGTCAAGTCTATCTTTTAAAAAAGATAAAAAAAAAATAGCAATTTTCTCAATAGTGGTTGTCTTTTGTCATCCAATTAAATTGGCAGACCGAGAATGGATTTTAAGTATATTAATTAATATAGTTATATTTTAGTCTTTTCAATGACTTAGACTGAAGCAATTGCTAACATCATTATTTTTTTGAAGTAAAAATGGGGGCGAAAAGATTGACTCATTTGCCTGCTTGATGCCAAGACTAAGTATGATGCAAGGACTATGATTTAGACCCATGCATTCCGATAGGATCTATCTTTTTCTTTCCTATTCCACCATTATAAAATCATAATTTTCAAAATAGACAAGTTTGAGAAATGGGAATTAATGTGTTGTTTGGATTTTTTTTTCAAACTTTTCAGTAGAAATAAAAGATAGGTTTTTAATTTGTTGATTTTTTTGGCCAATCAATTTATTGATTAAGCAACTTGTTTCTTATGCTTTTATTCCTAATGTATTATTAGATTTCATAGTATGTGCATTTTTTTTTAGTTTTTTATTGTTACTATATTTTAAAGTGATGCACTGATTTAAAAATTCAATGAGCCAATAACCATGTAATTTGTTAGTAAATTATTGAATTCTTAGTTTTAATAGTTTAAAGGTCAAATCTTGATAACCTCATATGCAAGAAAAAAAAAAGACAATCTTCTATTTTCACAAATTTCATATATATGAGATAATTTATATATATTTTGATTTCTTTACATATGATTAATAGAGTTTTCAAATTTTTTAAACAGTATTAGAATCTCATACTTTCTATAAGATATTTTCTCTTAACTATTTTTTTTTCAAACCTAAATATATCTTTTTTAACTTACCAGATATGAAAATTTGAAAATGTTATATAACTTATCAGAAATGCATATTTAGAAGTTTTAAAATTAAAATGAGATGGGTAAATAAATAATTTCACTTAAAAACTTTTAAAAATTGGATGCAGAGAAAAAAAATAATGATGTATTTTGAATCACCCATCATAAAATTATAGTTTATAAAAAAATTGATATTCTAATTTTGGACTCACTAAGAAAATGATAGTATGAGATTTTTTTATTGGTATTTGGTCTTTTCTTTGCTTTATACTTTTAAGTCTTCCAATCATGCAAATGTTTAAGTTTTCTTACCATATCATTACTTTATTAAAAATAATCTTTTTAGCAGTTTGCTTAAGTTAGCTTTATGTTTTAAAAAAGACAAAAATATATATATGTAACAATTTTCTCAATGAAAGTTGTCTTTTGTCTTCCAATTAAATTGGCACATAGAGAATGGATTTTAAGTATATTAATTATTAGTGTTATATTTTAGTCTTGTTAATGACTTAGACTAAAGCAACTGCCAAAATTATTATTTTTGTAAAGTAAAGATGGGGGCAAAAAGATTAATACATTTGCATGCTTGATGCCAAAACTATGTATAAAGCAAAGACTAAGACTTAAACCAATACATTCCCATAGTATCTATCATTTTCTTTTTTATTCCACCATTATAAAATCACAATTCTAAAATAGACAAGTTTGCGAAGTGGGAATGAATGCAAAACTCTTAGTTTCAATAGTTTAAGTTTAAATCCTAACAACCTCACATAAAAAAAAAAAAAAAAGACAATCTTCTTCTTTTGCAAATTTCATTTATATGAAATAATTTCTATATATTTTGATTTCTTCACATATGTTTAATAGAGCTTTTAAATTTTATAAACATTATTAAAAAATTATCACATATCTTACTTTTTTTATATAATTTTTTAATATATTTGTAAAAGGGTTTGTGATAGCCCTCTAACTTGTATAATCTAAAAATTTCGCTAACTGATTGCATTTTCTAAGTTATATGATTCAACAAAAACTAACCAAGTCAATTAATAATTTAATTGTTTGATAAATTTGAAGGAAAAATGAATGAAAATTTTGCAACCAATAAGGAATATGCTTTTATTACTAGAATCAAACCAGATGAAATAGATGGAGGTGAAGAATGAACTATTTTTTGGCAAGATATCACTAATATCTGGATTTCTTAAGCATCATAACATCAAGAAAATCTGACTAGAACAACTTCACATCATGGCAAAATTTCTAAGAAAAACCACTATCTTCCCAATTTCATTCCTTCTCTCTCTTCCCCAAAATTACAAATTATCTGCATCAAGTTGCATATTTACATAAGATGTTGGCATATATCTTTCCAAAAAAAAAAAAAGTAGTAGAATGAAGTCAACAAATAAAACCAACCCTGAAACCTGAAAATGTCAGTATATTTCCACCTCTATGTTGTTTGACAGTGTTCAATGTCCAATATTATTAACATCAGCACCACCTCTGTATTTCATCCTCCAAAAATCCGAAAATCTTTAGATAAGTAGGCTTCAAGTGAATCTATTAGCCATGATTTGCATCAACAAACCTAAGATTCACTGATGTTGTTAGCTGCCATATTCAAAGCAAACTCGTTATATACTGGCATTTCTAGAACATGGTCAAGAAGTCTGGTAAGTTCCCAATGAACATGGATAAAACGTATATACTTTACTAGAAAGGACAAGCAAAAGGTAAAATATATATATATATATATATATATATATATCATAACTGATCTAAAACACACAAAAAATTAAAATATAAAATCGATTATAATACAATTAGTATATATAGAAGTAGAATGATGTACTTAACCATAAAAAATTTACATATTTTGTGTATAACTCTTCAATATTTTATTGCTTATGGAAATGTAAATTTTTGTTTTTTTAATTTCCGAAGCAAAAAGAAAATAGCAAAAATCCAATCAAACAAACTCTAAATAAGGCTAAACAACCATGAACTTCATATGGTTTGCTAATGCATTAATTTTGCACAAGTAATTTTATGTTCTCGGTAGTTCCTTTTTTAGTTTTATTTATTTTTGGTCATTAAGTTATACTCTAATTTTATTGAATTTAAATTTTAGAATTTGTTTAGAAATGATTTATGTATGCATCGTACTTGAAATTTACATTTTATTTTGCAATTACACGATTTTTTTATAGAAACATCATATGTAGCATACTTTTTAAACCTATGTTTACGTATACAATATACATACATACATATATACATCCATATACACTAATATAAGTGCTATTTTTATCTCTCCCATAGACCCTCTCCCTCTAAAAAAGGGGGTAAAACAAGGCTTACACAAGAAATCAAAACTTTAATCAAAATTTAACACTTGAAAGTTGAACCTAAAATTCAACAGCTTGAACATAGTGTTAAGTATGCTTGTAATACACTATAACAACCAAGGCTCTAGAATGCAATTTCAAAAGCTAAAGAGGAAGGAGAGGAATAGTGAGGGCAAAGGGAAAATGGGAGAGAAGGAGATCAAACTCTACCATAAGCAAACCGACAAAATACTGAGACCTAGGAGGTGAACAAAGACAGGGCAAAAAATCTTTGCAGAATATGGATGCCACAAAAAAAAGATTAGATTTTAAAAACCTTTTCACATAAACATTCAATTCCCAATTTGCAAGAACAACCTGTTATGTCATATATATTAATTCATTTTGAAAACAAAAAACACTGACGAAACTTATCTAAACCAAGATACTTGAATGCAATGAAATGGAAATCCGAAAAACTCCCTCCATTCAATTGTTGGAAAATGCAAAATGTACAATTAAACAAATGATGATTGCAAGCTAGAACTCCATAAAAGGTAACACTTTCCACCCAAATATTTCATTTTATTTTATTTTTCTTTCCCTTTTCAGCCCTCCCATTCTTCCCATAATAACAAGAGATTCAAACTGCAATAATCATTCTTTTGCAGCAAGTTTAACAGCTAGCAATTGAATGACAAATTGACAATTATGTACAGTAATAGTCAGAGAAAATACTACTTGGCATAACTCAATATTCCTTTTCACGTAGTAGTTCAATTCAAATCATAAAAGTAAATTAAATATGGGTAAAACAGAAAAGACCGAACACATGATAAAGCCTAAAAAAACACAAATAATTGAAAAAAAAAAAGTTACGCTTAGCTGAAAATAGAATCTTTCTACACAGAGAAAGTCTAACAAAGATCATAGAAAAAATATTAAAAAAATTCTCAGGCTTTGCCAATGTGGGGTTTCCAAAATTAGCTACAATTGCTCCAGCTCTCTAATTACAGTGTCACTATAGAAACAGGAGATAAAATCAATTAAAAAAAGACCCATATTTTACAGTAAAAAAAAGAATTTTTTAAGATTGAAAATAAAACTGGGCATGAGGAATTTTTACCTGGAAAAAGGAAAAAAAGGGAGGGGGATTTGATTAAAACCCCGGAACTTTAAACCCCTTTTGACAACATGTTTTTTTTTTTTTTTTAATTTTACTTTTCTCAGTTAATTAATTTTTGTCTTTCTTCAATCAGTTTATGATTCCTAAAAATTGCCCAATTGTGTTTTAGTGCAAAAAATCAAAGGGAAACCCGATTTCAGTCTTAATAGACCCAGCCCATTTAAGGCCTATCATATTGTATCACAAATATGATAAATCATTTTTAAAATTAATTATAAATAATATATATAATAAATATTTTTTAAAAAAATATTATGCATATTCTCGGGATTGAGTGATTAATGAATATAAAAAAAATATAACGATTTTTCAAACTCCTAACATATTTTGTTTTCAAAATAAATTATATTTAATACATTGTCAATATATAAATATTATATGGTATAAGTGAATCACAAAATTATATTTTATAAAAAATTAATATTCTAATTTTGAACTCACAAGGATAATGAGAGTATGAGATTTTTTCTATTAGTATTTTGTCTTTTCTTTGCTTTATATTTTAAGTTTTCCATCATGCAAATGTTTAAGTCTTCTTGTCCCATCATTATAACTACATGAAAAGTAATTTTCTTAACAATTTGCTTAAGTCAAGTCTTTCCTTTAAAAAAGACAAAAATGTAGCAATTCACTCATTGAAAATTATCTTTTATCTTCTAATTAAATTGGTAGATTGAGAATGGATTTTTAAGTATATTAAGTATTATTATTATTATATTTTAGTGTTTTTAATTGCTTAGAATGAAGCAACAGCTAAGATTTTTATTTTTGTGAAGTAAAGATAAGGAGCAAAAAGACTTGACATATTTGCATGCTTCATGCCAAGACTAAGTATAAAGCAAAGACTAAGACTTAGCTTTTTTTTTGTTTTTTTTTTAAACTTTCCTTTAATTTCTATGATAAACTCATTAAATTTTGAGTAAATTACCCCACTAATCTATATTTTTGTATAATATTTTATTTTTATTCATAACTTTAAAATTTTAATTTTTGAATCACAATAAATTATTATCTTTTACATGAATAATTTGTTATTTGATCCTGATTTCTCTTATCATATTAATTGATCAAGGTTTAGCCTAACCCATAAAACTAATATATACCATACACTTAAATTTCCAATTATTTAAAAATAATAAGGTGAAAGAAAAACTTTGAGGATTTGCAAATTGACTTTACTTTTTTTCAAGGTCTATAAACCAATTGAGACGACATGGAAAATTTGTGTTCTTTAGATTTTTTTTTTCTTCAAACTTTTCAACAATAGTAAAGCACAAATTTTCAATTGGTTGATTTTTATTCTGTCAATTTGTTGATTAAGCAACTTGTTTCTCGTTCTTTTATTCCTAATGTACTGCTAGTGTTCATGGTATGTGCCTTTTTTTAATTTTTTTATTGTTAATATATTTTAAAGAAATCTTCTCATTTAAAATTCAATCAGCTAACAACTACGTAATTTATTAATAAAATACTAAACTCTCGGTTCCTATTATTTAAAGTTCAAATTTTGATAATCTCACGTATAATAAAAAAAAACAATCCTCTAATTTCATAAATTTCATGTATGCGAGATAATTTTTATATATTTTGATTTTTTCACATATGATTAATAGAGCTTTGAAATTTTATAAACGGTATTAAAATATTAACACATATCCTAATATTTTTTATATAATTTTTTAATATATTTATAAAAGGATTTGTGACAACCCTCTTGACACTTATAATCTAAAAACTCTACTAACCGAGTGCATTTTCTAAGCTATATGATTCAACATATACCAATCAAGTCAATTATTAATTTAATTGTTTGATAAATTTGAAGACAAAATGAATGAAAATTTTCAGGCAATAAGGAACATTCTTTTATTCCCAGAAACAAACCAGATGAAATAGATGAAGGTGAAGAATGAACTATTTTGGGGCAAGATATCACTAGTATCTGGATTTCTTAAGCATCATAACATTAAGAAAATCTGACAAGAACAACTTCACATCATGGTAAAATTTCAAAGAAAAACCACTACCTTCTCAATTTCATTCCTTCTCTCTCTTCCCCAAAATTACAAATTATCCGCATCGAGTTGCATATTTACATCGGATGTTGGTATATATCGTTCCAAAAAAACAAAAAAAAACAGTAGAATGAAATCAACAAATAAAACCAACCCTGAAAACTGAAATAGGCTGTGAAGAAAAAAAAAGCCGGTATATTTCCTCCTCTATGTTTTTTGACAGTGTTCAATCGTCAATGTCCATTATTATTAAAATCAGCACCACCTCTGTATTTCATCCTCCAAAATAGCTTTTGAGTTTAAATATTCCTGTACGATCAGTTGCTCTGTTTTAGAATAATTGGTCGAGGATCTTTGAAAAATAATAAAAAAAAAAGTATCCGAATTTTGTATCTGTGTGGGCTTTTGTAGATCACCAAAGGTTGTGTTTTAACTTAGGATTACATTTGTTACCATGTAGGCTTGAACCCCTGTGTGTGATTGTGTGTGGGTTAGTGAGTGCAAGGTAAACAATAGTTTTGCTAGAATATTGAGTTTATGGACATTGCTCTCTCCCTACATATGGCCCATTAAAGCATGTTGTTGTTCCACAATACATGGCCTCTAGTCAGCTTTTTAATTTGACCATGTGATTTTGAATATCATTCCATCTCTCCAATCCAAAAAGGCTTTTATATCTCCACAGAGCTGTTTTTGGAGCAATGCAAGCAGTATGACCAGCCAATAGGTTCTTTCTTTGCCCTTAAGTTTTGAAGGATGTATTAAATTGGATACTTATATGCAAGTTTGATTTCCTTAAAATTGAAGTTTAACAGTTTTAAGAAATTTTTTCATGCCTTTCTGAGCTCATATACTCATTAGAATTGATCAATATTGTAATTGACGGATTCTGGACGTCTATTTGTGTCCAATTTTACATGCTCATAATTGGATTACGGGTAAAAAAAAGTTATGCCTCGTTTTTAATTTGTGCTCCTCTGAAATGAAGAAACCTTTTGTCACCTGTTCGACGAATTAATTTGCAAAATGAAGAAACCTTTTACGCACAATATGTGCTGGATCATTTTATTAATTCTGGATCCTTGGATAATGTTTTTGAGAATACATTTATTTATTTGTTTATGACAGTAAATCTTCTTTTTGCTGAATTTTGATGATGTCCTGGTGCCTGCTGATCATGTAAGCAGGAGCTATAATGATACATACTATGTTGACTCTCAAATTACATTGAGGTGTCATACAAGTGCTCATCAAGCAGAGCTGTTGGGAAGGGGATACACTCATTTCCTTGTAACTGGCGATGTTTACCGTAGAGTTTCTATAGATTCTATTCATTAGAGTGTGTTTTATCAGGTTTCATTTTGTTGAAAATCTCTTTAATTTTGACTAGCTTTTAAAAATTTTCTTCGCTTCAGAAATTATTCCGAGTACATGTGAATTTTGCATCCCATGCTGCATGCGTAGCACAGCCATCGATATGTTGGGCCTTACAATGGGCTCCTTCGTGGGTTCACATGATGAACAGCTGTGGTTTGACATGTAACATTTGTTGTAAGATGGCCATGTTTCATAAATTAAGGTTCCTTATTTTTTCACTCTGAAGCATATGCCCTTTTACCATACAGATGGAAGGGGTTCGTGTTTTTACTCCAAATAATTGGGAGGCATCTGGTCTGGATCCCACATCATTTGCAGCCTAGGACTTGAAGAAAAGTTTACAGGGCCTGGCTTGTCACCTATTTGGTAATTTTTAGAGTCAAAGCTTTGTTGAAGGTCAACAAATTACAATTTTGCAAATGTTGAGATATAGGGATTAAGAGATCATATTGAGTCCAGTTTGTGCTTTACATCTCGAATGCACTAATTGATTTGGCAAAGAGTGGCAATTTCTGTAACAAGAAATCATTACAGATTTGCAAATTTTTTTTGGAGATACCATGGAGATATATGTACCAATGTGTAAGACATCCAGTCCTATGTGCAATAGTAAAACTTTTGGAAAAATACATCTAAGTTTTTGAGTTTTAAGTATAATTCAACTAAGGTCTATTAATTTGAAAAAAAGACATTTCATCCCAAAAATTTGCAATTAATAACATACTAAGATTTTTTTTGTTAATTAACTCCATTAAAAAACTCATTAAAAGATCATTTTACACCTAAAAAATCAATATCTTAAAGGACTCACATAAAATAATTATTTATAATAATAAATTTTTTCTTAAAATATATAAAATATATTAATAATATATAAAAAAAAATTAGGTGCAAAATATCAAAACAAAATTCACAATCATAAATAACATTTTTTTCAATCAAATATTTTTTCTTATTATATGTTACATGTTTTTATTATAACATTTTTTTGTATTATAATTTTGAATTTTATTTTTATATATTGCACGCAAAATTCTATTTATATATTATTAATAAATTTTATAAATTTTAAGAAAAATTTATTATTTTTATAAATAATTATTTTATGTGAGTATTAACTTATTATATTTACATGCTCTTATAGGAGCAATATATGAAAACAAAATTCACAATTATAAATAACATTTTTTTCAACCAAATATTTTTTCTTATTATATGTTACATGTCCTTGTTATAACAATTTTTTTCTTATTATAATTTTGAATTTTATTTTTATATATTGCACCTAAAATTTTTATATATTATTAATATATTTTATATATTTTAAGAAAAAATTATTATTATAAATAATTGTTTTATGTGAGTATTTGCTTATTATAAATAACATTTTTTTCAACCAAAATTTTTTTTTATTATATGTTACATGTTCTTATTATAACATTTTTTCTTACTATAATTTTGAATTCTGTTCTTATATATTGCACCTAAAATTATTTTCTATATATTATTAATAAATTATTATATTTTAAGAAAAAAATTATTATTAAAAATAATTATTTTATGTGAGTATTTGCTTATTATATGTTACAGTTTCTTATTATAACATTTTTTTCTTATTATAATTGTGAAGTTTGTTTTTATATGTTGCACCTAAAAATCTTTTTATATATATATATTATTAATATATTATATATTTTTTAAAAAGTTTATTATTATAAATAATTATTTTATATGAATATTTAAGGATATTGATTTTTTAAAGGTAAAATGATCTTTTAATGAATCTTTTAATGGAGTTAACTGACTGAAAGATCTTAGTGTCTTATTAATAAAAAAGCAGGATGTCCAATTTTCAAATTAATAGACCTAAGTTGAATTATATTTAAAACTCAAGGATCTAAATGTATTTTACTCAAAACTTTTTATTATGAGAAGTATCTAACCAGCTGCTATAAATTCATATCACTTGCAAAATTTTATAAAGTTAATCATGATGTGTTAGCATCAGGGGTTGATAATGTACTTTGTAAGGACTGCTATACGTGGAAGCCAATTAGCCTCACTCTGTTAACATTCCAGGTGCTGTGGAGATGCGTTGTATCAATGCCTATTTCCCATTTACCAGTCCTTATGAAGTTGAAATCTATTTCAAGGTATTCTCTTTATCCTTTTTAGAGGATATTGTTAGTATTTTCTTTAAGATCGAGTTATTCAGTCGGAAGAATCTTGATTCATTTTTTTGCCTTTTTCCTTGCTTTATTGCAATGCTTATGGTCATTTTGTCAAAAAATTCTTTTATGATTGTTGACGGCCAAATTTAGGGGTGAACACTATGCTTATTATTGTAATGATAAATTCTATTAAGATAAATCAAGATTTGGACGTTTATAATACCTTACCTACATGTTTGTACTCTGTGTTGTTAGCCCTCACTTTTATTTTTATTGATTCCTGTTCAATATGAATCTTTTTAAATCAATGGTTATTGCATGTGATAACTTTAGCACCGAGTATAACTTAGCAGTGACCTACACAATTGTCAGGAGAAATGGATGGAGGTTTTGGGTTGCAGGGTAATGGAGCAAGAAATATTGAAAAGTAATGGTAGATTAAACAGTGTTGCTTGGACTTAGATTGGAGCGGCTAGCAATGGTTTTATTTGACATACCAGATATTTGTCTTTTTTGGTGAACTGATGAGCGATTTAACTCACAGGTAGCCTCTGAATGTAGCTCCATGATTTGAGTGTTGAAGTTGATCGATTCCTAATTTAATATCTCCGCGTAAGTCTGATTAAGCTACTTGAATGCTGTTTTCCGAAGGCCAAATGGGGGTAAAGTTTAAACCCTTTTCGAAGGTATAAATTAAGCAAATGGTTTCTTTTAACCTTTCCACTGTATATTACTTTTGTTATTTAATACCTATTATAGAAGCGTGACCTGACTCCTCAACGGTTTTTGCAGTATCCTCCCTGTTGCAAAGACATGAGCTTTTGGATCAATGAATCATTTACTAAGAACAATTTATGTGAAATTATAAGAGGTTCTTACCCCACAGGTGGGCTATATGAAACAATTTAGGAGTAACCAGTGGAAATGGATATGCATGCTGATTGAGCTGTTTTTACATAGAAAAAAATAAAAAGAAATTGTCAGCTAGCCATTGTTGTGTCTCAAGAGACAGTTAAAAGGAATTTGTTCACCTAAAATTTAATGAAAATGACTAGGACTCTAACCTTTGGATATTGGAAAAATATTTTCTCTGAATCTGTGATACCAATTGTAACCATTTAAGCTCACTTAAATATTGAAGGCAGGTGTGGATGGCTGGTTTGTTTCTTAAGGTGTCTTAGTGATGTAGTAAGCATATTTTAAATTCCACACAGAAAGATCTTATGCACCATATCAACAAGTTAATATTGTAAACGTTTGGAAGTTTTGTACATGTTTAGCTTTAATTAAACCGAGGATTATCATCTTAAATCTTTCAACAATCATAATATGAAGAATTTGAGGGTCTTTGTTGATAGGTCTGTTTGACAGAAAATATTTGTCTTGTGGCTACCAGGTGAGTTTGATAGATAACTTTACCAACAAGAATGGAATGATAAGTCATTGTTATTGGATTGCACATTGCTCCATGGAGCGTTCACTTGAGATGCAGTTTGGGAAATTGAGGGTCAGAGATCAAAGACCGCCGTGGCTTGCATTACACATTTGAATGTTTAAGAGAGATTTGACTGGTATCTTCAGCAGTATATTGATTATAATATCATCAAGGAGTTGAAAGCCGGTCAATTTGATTAACTTTCTCTTCTTGATCTTTGTTTACCCTTAAACACATTGCAGCACAGAAGGTTGAAACTTACAGCAAATGCTGAAATAAAAGATGTCAATGGGACGGGTATAACATTTTTTATTTTCATTTTTAATTTTTTTACATTATATCTATATTTTATATATATTTTAAATTTATATCCATTTTTATTTTTGTGGAGATTTAATGGGTTGAACAGCCCATATTTATAACTTAAAAAAATTAAAAATTTTCGTTATTATGTTTGATAAAAATTTAAAATTATATTATTTTCGTTTGTATTCTTAAATTTTAAATACATATTTTTATTCTTATTCAGATAAAAAGATTAGATTTTTCATCGAATTTGAATAAAAAAAAAGTCATCAGAAACGAAAATTCTTTAATTGAAGAAATTTAGCAGTTTAGAAGAAGCAATTTTTTTGCGTTTCGGTCAAAGCTGGTTTGAAAGGACAACCAACGCAAAGTCCAATTGGTGCAAAAGATTATTTCGATAGGCATTGCCAACATGGGGGAAAATTATTCGCGTGTACTACACGTGCTTTTAATTGCTGAGCCAGAATATTATGTAGAGGACGTGTAATTTTCAGTGGTGAGGTGGCATTAACGTAGGCATGGCTGTTGTCTACTGTACAATTTGGACAAAAAATTGACTGATTTTCTAAACAAATAAGAGGGCAAAAAAAGAATCCGACAGCCTGATAAAAGAATTGTGGGCTTTAGGGTTCCTCCGATGCTCCTTCGTTCTTTCATCTTTCATTCGATTCATACCCGATTCTTCCATCCTTCAGTCGATTCCTACCCAGTTCCAATTCCGATTTCAAAAAATCACAACTCCGATGACCGAAAGGTATTAATCGACGAAGGACGATCTCTTCTTGTTCGTTAATTTCAATTCGATTAGCCAATCGTGGGTAAAAGTTAAATGTATTGGGCATTGCGTTTTAGACTTCTTGTTCAGGTGAGTACTGTAAATATTTTGTTCTTTGGATAAAAAATTTAATTCCTTCACTTTCTTGCATGAATAGAAATTTATGACTTGGGTAAAATATTGTGCATTTAGGCTTTTCATGAGAGAATGCTTGATCGTATCTATGGAAATTTAGTTATGACACCAGTTAGTGTGTTGATCATGTTTCATTCATTACCTTAATTAATAGTAATAAGGATTTTCACTCACTTAGTTTAAAGCCTTCTTTCAAGTGATTGAAGCAACAGTTGTAAACGATTTGAAGTTCATCTTGTTTAAGGCAAGGAACCTATAAAACCTTTGCTCTTGGTTCTGTTAAGATGACATATTCAAGTGAGCCCCAGTATCCAGGAATAGAACCTCAGCAATCTGAAACAGAACCTCAACAATCTGAACAAGGTAAAATTTGTTCCTTTTTTTGTTTCATTCTTTTTAAAGGTGTATATGTATATTTACTTATATAGCTAACTCTGTGATTTTTCTGTCTGCAATTTCTTTAGGAAGCCAACAAAGGGCAAAAACATAAGGAAAAGGACAATAAATGAAGATGAAGTTGAAGATGAAGACTCCAGAAATGCCATATCTCTGTTGCACAATCAGAAAAAGGCTTTGACAATATGTTATAATTTTCAAGTGGATCCTCCAATAGTGCCGCTTCCACTGAATCAAATACAGAATCTGACAAACCGATTTTTCAGTTTGAGTCTTCGAAGGAAATTCAAATTCAAAATGATAGCAGAGCTACAGCAGCCTTAGAAACTGAGACTGAGTTTACAAAAGATTCTTGCACTATACGTGAAAAAGTTCTTAAACGAGTGGAGGAGTCTTTGAAGGGGAAAAAGATAAGCTCTGGGGGAGAGAAGTTGTATACAGGAATGCATGGCTATGTGAATCATAAGGCTGGGTTTCGAAGAGAGCAAACAGTTTCCAGTGAGAAAACAGGTGGCTCACATGGACCTCTTAGGGCTTCTGCCCGCATCAGGTTTTCCACAAGATTTGATTATCAGCCTGACATCTGTAAAGGCTGCAAAGAAACTGATTGCTGTGGTTACGGAGATTCATGTAAGTTTATGCATGATTGTGGAGATTACAAGTCCTGATGGCAGTTAGAGAAGGACTGGGAAGAAGCAGAGAAATCAAGGAAGAGAAATCTGGCTTTGGGTGGCGATGATGATGATGAGGCAGGGGTAGACCAGAGTGATGATGACGATGATGATTCATTGCGCTTTGCATGTTTTATTTGCCTGCAGCCTTTTGTGGATCCTGTTGTGACTAAGTGCAAGCACTACTTCTACGAGCATTGTGCTTTAAAGGTACCCACATATGCCTTTTCATGTAGATTGATTTTTTTAGTGTCTTTTTTGTGCTAGGTTAATGTCTATTAGTTTTTGTTACATTTGTTGTTAATGCATTACTGAGGTGCAAAACTTTTTTTGGTTACTTACATACAAAGAATATTTTATGCGGACCAACTGTTTTTCAGCTATAGAAATAGGACATATTTTAACTTTACATTGTAAACTTTTGGTGCCTCATGTCAGTATAGATTACATTTTTATTCTCGTTCCAATGTAAAATAACCAACTGCATCTTTTGGTTTTTCAGCATCACTCAAAGAATAAGAAATGCTTTGTATGCAAGTAACCCACCCTTGGCATTTTCAATACTGCTCATGAGATACGTAGAAAGATGGCTGAACAGTGTAAACAATAAATCCATTGATGCTTTGTTACAACTCCTGCAGCCTTGAACACTTTTATTTCTTTGTTTAGTGTTGTAGTGGAAGATTCACTTGTCTGAATACCTTATTAAATGAAATCATTTCCCTGCTTGAGCTTGGGGGAATTTTGGATTATGCAGTGCTGAGCTCTTTAAAATCATTGTTGTTGCAGGCATGTGTGTTACCATTTAGGTAAGCATTCTTTCTGCGTCATTCCACAACTGACTTATGAGTTGAGTGATAGGATTTAGCAGAGTAAGACTTAGGTTTTTACATGAAGTTCCCAGAGTTGTCGAAATCAACTGAATGAGTAGACAATTGTAAACTTGTAATGTATATACAAAATTGGCGTTCCTGAGATGCCAACAAACCCTACTGCTGCCTTTTACCCATGAAGTAGCATTTCTTCTACCTAGAGATAGCAGTGCAATCCAGTATTAATTTTCCACGAATCAGCATCCAACTTCACAACCTTCATAATGGCCAAGAATTCAGCTTGATCAGATCAGAATCCAGGTCTCAATGACACATACTGGTAGGATCTAGGATGTTACTTCAAAGAGTTTAAGAATGTTGGATTGATGGTAGTTTCAATTGGGTAGGGACGGCTAACAGGAGCTGTGATTTTTGGTGTTGTCCAAGTCCAACGCATAGAAAACATTAATTATCGGTTTTCTTCCTGGAAAAATATGGTTCCTGCATTCAAAAAAAAAAAAAAAAGTGAAATTAGCTGGCAAACCTAAAGTTAAACTCAAGAAATAGTAATCTTTTTTGTTTCCTTTTTTCCCTCTAAAATTTTCCTTTTCAGCATGAGTTTTTGTTTTCATTTATCCCTGTAAAATTTTCAAATGACCGAATTCATAAGAATAAAATATTTTTCTTGTTGATACCTACATTTCTTGTTAGAGAAGGATTCAAAGAGCAAGAACCTAGGGCTGCATGAGGACAGTTGTAGAAGAAAACCTCTAGCGGCAAAGTCTTCATAGATGCATAATCACTCTGTCCAATGTGGCTTTTGTCAATTCCAAAGTTATCAAATATCTTTTTACCTGCACCAATCTTCAAAACATAAATTCTGAGGTAATACTCAAAATAGGCTAAATATCAGAAGGCTTGACAACCTTCCTGGTTTACAGCATCAAGCTGACTACTAGAGAAAAAAACTACCTATAAAATGACCAGTGATTGAAACATAGCGTGTCTTCTATAACTTCGTCTTTTAATTATGGATTAGTGGCTATATCAGAACACTTAGCACATCAATGTTTGAATACTGGCTATTTAGTTATGACGCTTTATTTCTATTAGATAGAGAATAAGTTATGGAAAGGATTCACTGGAATTCTAGAGAAGTGAGTATATATAAGTTACTGAATGTATTGTCCTCATGTTTTTGTTTAGTCAAGGTCTGTTCTACATGCAAATCAATCATATAGCAATAGAACTTACAACAAACCATTTTTTTTTGTCTGTGGGAGTGCTGAAGCAAAGAAACAAAGGATGATATGGGATTAAAGTTGAAGAAAATAATAAAGCAAATATTCAATCTTTCTCGCCATAGTCAAATCTATAGTTGTTAGGGACAATAAAATACTATCGAAGTTAGTTTGGAATTGTTGAGCTTGATACCTGGAACTGGAAGCTTTGCTCTTTTCTTTTCGTTGTTTTTCTATCTGTAGTGATGTAGCAGGTAATACAGGAATAAAGCATCTTAGCTTGAGCTTGGTCCGTGAAGATTTTTCTGTGTTCGGAGATGTAACTTCTAGTTTTGGCAGTTAAAGTGGTAGGCATAGTCATTGTTGTACATGCCATGGCTTATATCAAATTCCTGCACTGCAAATAGTTGAGTTGAATAATTGATAATTGTTGATGTAATTCCTGGTCTGATAGTCGAAAGTTTAACTGAAGGTTGAGAAGGAGAGTTTGTGTGACCTGTCACAGAGTAGAAAGTCAGTGTGCCAAAAATGTTATTTTGAGGTATTCCCCGCTCAAGTTAAGTTAGTAAGGTATACCAGAAGCAAGTAAAGGGAGAGTAAGAAGCAGTTAAAAGAGAGAAAAGAGAATTCAGTAGTGAATCACCTGTCTGGTCTGGTTGTACTTTTTTATAGCTCTTAGATGAAGGCGTGGCAAACTGGGCTTTCATGCGTAAGACCTACTATGTGGCTGCTGACATAATCACTTACGTATAACAATAATGAAGAACTTAAAAGATTATAAGATTTTCTTTAAGAATTTCTTTGGATAAATTATTTTTATTGACCCAAAGAAAGCAGTAGACTTGCTGCAAGTAAACAGTAAGCTATCAAAATGTTACAAATGTCCAAGAACAATCTTACTTTTGCAAAGTAATCAAACTAAGCAACATTAAGGAACCGATCGCCAATTCAGACACATTTTTCTTTTGCTAAGCCAGAAATTATTAATAAAAACAGAGTTATACAATAGGGTCAACGACAGGGTAACCCCATAACTCAGCAGTAAAACACCACCCCATAGACAGAACAGAAGACAAGTACAATACAATCAGACATACTGCCAATCATCTTAGGTGAGCAGAAGAGAAAGAACTGAGACACAAGTACCGTAACACCGAGACACAAGTACCGTAACACCAAGCCACAAACATTCAGACAATTTCTGTTGTTGAAGACAGAGTGCAACCGGAGACTGCAATCTTGTTATTGAACTAAGCCAAAAGGAACTTACGATGGTTGAAACAATAGCTTCTATATCTTTAGATGGCCAGACAAACTTCCTTAGATTGTGCTCCTGCCAAATAAAATATATATGAGCATCCCAAGCCAATCTAATTAAGGACAACAGATGCCAAAGCTTTGCTTTGCTCTTTGGATGGCCGACAGCTCAATCTAACTCAAAATGCCAGTCACCCAAGTCTTTTACAAATTACTGACTTGAAAACTCATGATTGTCATTTATAAAATGAAGTTAGGAATTCAAAGGACATATACTAGTTTGCATGCAATTCTTGTTTCTAGTTTTAAAAGCAATGCCAAGTTTAAAAAGGAAATGAAACATCTAAAGTTGAAACCTTTTTTAATTAAATTTTAAATGTAATCATTTTAGTCAAATATCAGTTAGTGCAGATATATATATATGTATATATCACACTTATAATGCAAGAAAGTATTTAAATAATTCTATTTGTTTAGGCAATTAACTACAGCTCAAAGAATCACCAAGAAAACTTTTGAGTTATTAAGTATTCTAAAATGCTTATCAAATGGATTTGAAACTTGAATTTTGATGGAATCACCTAGAAGATCTTCTCCTTTTTTTATTTCGATTCCATGTAAACCTACCATCCATTTGTTTCCCATCTCATTCAGCACTGTATATCCAATAGATAACCCAATCACCAAACCACATCCATACCTAATCAATAAGATTTTCCAAACAGATATACCATCTACCCATGAATCTTCGTCTTCCTTAAGGGGGTGGCATTCCAAAACCTACTTCATTGCATTTCTTTGTCAAAGGCGGCCCACACAATCTTGGGTTCCCTTTGTAAGAATCGTTTGGAAATGTACCAAATTGGTAGCTTTGTGGTATGCTTCCCTCAAGTTGGTTGTAAGAGAGATTCAATGCTTCAAGAAAAGTTAGGCTTGTAAGCTGTGGAGGAATCTTTCCAGAGAGTTTGTTCTGGGAGAGGTCCAACGACTCAAGCTCAGTTAAGTTTCCAAGTGCTAACGGAATTGGGCCAAGGAAGCTGTTGTAGGACAAGTTTAGCACTTTGAGTGACTTGAGCTTTTGTATTTCTTCCGGTATTCTCCCATGGAAACTATTATTGGAAAGGTCAAGACAAGCAAAGATGGTTAAGATTTTCTCGTAAAAAAGTTCAAACCCTTTATTCACAATTGTCACAGAGTCCTGGTAGTAATTATCTCCAATATAATCTGGCTTAGCTTGGTTGCCAACAATCATCATCCTCATTGCCTTCAAAGATTGAAAAAATCCAACAGGTAACTCACCTGAAAAGTTATTGGAAGCAAGGTCCAGTATGTGTAACTTTAGAAAAACATTTTCATCCTCAGAAATTTTAATCGGACCATAAAATCTATTTGCTCTTAGTACAAGAACCTTTAAAGAAGGCAATTTCACCAACCAAAAAGGAAATGTGTCTTGTATCATATTTTTTCCAACGTCCAAAACTTCAAGCTTACTGCAATAGGCTAACGACCTCGGCAACTTTCCTTTCAGTTTATTCCCACAAATTTTGAGTGACCTTAGTTGAGGGGCTTGAAAGAATTCAATTGGTAATTGACCAGAAAAATTATTAAAAGCAATGTCTAGTACATCCAAGTCTTGAAAATAATTTTTCACATGTTTAATTGGACCATAAAACATATTTGCTTGCAATACAAGGACCATCAACGCAGGCAATTTTCCCAGCCACAAAGGGAATGTATCATACAGAGTATTGTTTCCAAGGTTTAAAACTTGGAGCATTGTGCAATTAGCTAATGACCTTGGCAATTTCCCTTCCAATTTATTGTCATTGAGTTGAAGCCAATTTAATTGGGTTGCTTTTGCAAAATCTGGTATGTTGCCACTGAAATTATTTTTTTGTAGATCCAAAATGCTGAGAGAACTGATATTGCCCAAGCAACTTGGGATTGGCCCACTTAATTTGTTAAAGGATGCACCAAACCTCTCAAGTTGACTCAAATTGCAAAAAGGTCTTGATAAAAAGCCTTGTGAAGAAGTTAGAGATTGATTTAGTGAAAATTGGTCCCAAGATGAGAGAGAATTGTTAGAAAGATCCAGATACAACAAACTTTTCTTCCACATCCAGTTTGGCACAAAACCATGGATTTGGTTATCAGAAAGATCTAGATGAGCCAACTTGTCTTGTGTTTTGATGAATTCTGGAAATTCAGTAAGGTTGCATAAGCGTAGGTATAGTGTCTCTAATTGGTGAAAAGCAAGGCTTGTGATATTGCTTTCAATTGATAAGCTTGTATTGGAAAGCCAAAGAGACCTTAAGTTCTTGAGTTGGAAGAACATGTCAAGCTTCATGGAACTAAAGCTATTGTAGCCTAAAGACAGTATTTCAATCAATGAAGAAGATGCATTGAGGAACTCATCAATTTCACCAAACAACTGATTTTCACCAATATCCAAGATCTTTAATGATAGGAGAGCAAATAACGAAGAATGTATTGATCCAGAGAGGTGGTTCAATGACAAACTAAGAAACGAAAGATTTGGAACTCCAGATCTATGAAATGGAGGGATTAAGCCACTAAAATTATTAATTGCTAAACTCAATTGCACAAGATTTGTAAGATTTGCAATTGATGATGGAATTTGTCCAAAGAAACTGCAATTGTAGAGACTTAAAATTGTCAAGAATTTGAGATTACCAATTGATTCTGGTAGTTTTCCACTGAACTTTGTAGAAGAAATCCTCAAGATCCGTAAAGTATTGTTTAATGGAAATTCTGGCAACTGACCTTCAAGATTGTAATTTTTTGAAATGTCAATGCTTTGTATTTTTGGCGATGAGAAAGCTTTTGTTGGAAAATGCCCACTCAAATTGCAATTCATTAAATTGAGAGAAACCAAACGAGAGGAAATTTTCAAGAAATTGGGAGGCAAATAAGAGATCGAATTCCCATCAAGGAAAAGTTTGGAAAGAAAAGTAAGTTTTGAGAGTGAAGAACAAAATGGCCCTGTCAAACCACAGTTTGATAGACTTAACACGTGCAGGTTAGGAAGTGCTATGGATGTGGCTTCACACCATTTAGTACATTGAGTTGAAATGCTCACACTATCCAAGTAGAGCTCTGTAAGAGGTTTCAAATTTTGGATTAATGTCTTGAAGTTTGGGTTTTTTAGTTTCAGAGGTTGTTCAAGTTCGAAAGGCAGATGGTTTGGATCAAGAATTTGCAAATATCTTAGATAGCAAGAATCTTGATTAGATAGATCAAGAGAGACTAACCTTGTTAAGTATGAAATCCCCACTGGAATTTGGTCATGGAAACATGAGTTTGAAAGGTTGAGATGAGTTAAATTTGGGAATCTATCAAACTCATATTGAAACAGAGTAGTATTAAATTGTTTCCAGCAAGATTAAGACGTTGAAGATGACGGAGATTGAAAATGGAGTGAAAGTTGCCTGAAAGGCTTTTGTAACTGAGATCAAGCCCAATCACATTACCTAGAGCATCACAGGTAATTCCATTCCAAGAGCAACAATCGGTGTTAGGAACCCAAAGATTGACTTTGGAAGAGAAAGTAAAATTTGGGGCATAGTAAAGATCATGGTGCAATTGCAACAGAGCAGATTTTTGGTCATCAAGGCACTGGTTTTGGAGATCAGTAGGAGAAGAGTAAAAAGATAGAACAAGAGATAAAAAGCATGAAAAGAGAAATAAGGTAGGCAAAAAGAGTGAAATCAGGATGTGAAGATTCTTCATGTTTTGTGGAGTTTCACATTTCCATACAAGTATTTATAGACAAGTACTTCAGCTTACGATTATGCACTGTTATTATAGCTAACTGCTTTTATCTCAAAGGACAGGTTTAGTTCCGGATTCAAGATTTTCTTTAAGTGTACACTTATTATAAATATATATATAATGTAAACAAAAATATGAAATGATCAGAAAAAAATGTCTAATTAATTATAATATTGGTGAATAATAATTAGTCATTTTGAATAATTAGCAATTAATCACTTTAGAAAGTCTTGTCTATAAGACTTGAGAAAGCACATCGAATGTCATATTAAATTACAGATTTAGGTGTGAGAAGGAGTGATCATTAGTCAAAGAGTCTTGTCTATCAAATGACATGTACCATTTGATTTCCTTCATTATTACCTTAAAAGTCAATGGAATTTGACAACAATTCTCATTGCTGCTGCTTCTGTCCATTAACAAAATATGTTTATTCTTACATTACATTGCATTCACATTTTCTGCCCAACACACGGCAACAATATCCTGAATAATGTTGCAGACAAATGGACAAGAGGATAATCTTCAAACTGATTTGTCTGTTCTTTTGGTTTTTTCAATGATTATTTATTTAATTATCATTAATGTCAATGTACCAGCATATAATTAAATCTATTAAGAAGAAGTTTTGGATTTTATGTACGTATTTCAAAGGTATTTGAACCAGAAACAAATTTTTAAAAAATGGTGCAAAGACAATAGCTTTAAACAAATGATAGGTTCAAAATTTAGGGCACTCAAATTGGAAATTGATCAAGCAATTCTGAAGAAATGCACTCTTTGAATATTTTGTGTATCTACCAAGTACCACATTTTTCCATTGGAGACAAGAGAGAAGTTCCAAATCAATCATAATCAAAACTTGCTGACGCTAATGATCACCTAAATAAATCTTGTTAAATTTTGTGGAAGTCAACAAGCAAGTTCTTTCACCCTTTTAAAAATAATAAAATATAACCGCGTAAAGTTTTTCCAATACTTTTAATTCTGAAAAAAAAAACCCAATGTTAGCATATTTTAGATGTATACCATTATTTCAGTTGCCCTCTTGCATCAACAGGCATGGTTTCTTGATTTTGCAAAAGGATGGAGCTCCTCATTTCTTTTTTTATTGGAACTGTCAAAAATAGAATTTTAATATATGAAGCATAGAATATTTTATCGACAAATTACATTGCTATTGACGATACACATTGTTTCAAGGTAAATTAGTAATCTAAAAAAATATGTTTTTGTTGATTTCAAAAACCATAATATTCGTTTTTTTAGCTTAGTACTAAGAAAATGATTTAAATGCGCATAAAAGGGTTAAATATGCAACCTATTCACTCATCAAAATACCTAATTAACTAATTTGATGATTACTTTGTAGAATGGTTAGCCACACGCAATATTTTTAGTCTCACATTTTGCTTTAAATGCAGAGATTATGATTAAACACTTGCTAGGAAACAGCCAATGAATAAACTAATCAGAGCCCGTCAAGATAAAAAAATCTGGCCGGTCGATTAAGTAACTTGTAATGAATTTGGTCAATGAATTTTTTTTCTTATTTTTTAAGTGCAAATACTTAATTATTATATATTAATAGATGATAAAATTTAAATATGACAATGTTAAACATAATACAGTAATATAATTTAAAACAAGTAATAAAAGTAATACAATTTAATATTTTAACAAAAATAGTATGAGTTTGATAAAAATAAAAAAAAAAATTATTTTATATTTCATGTGTTGATATAAATTATGACATAATAATTTTTATATTTTATATATATTTAATATAAAATAAATACGACATTAATGCATAAATGAGCAAATCTAATAAAAAAGTCAATTAACATGGTAGTTTTCACACCTTTTGGAATAACGTTAATTTATAACACTATAGTTTGATGCAAATTATCTAAGCAATTCTACACAAGAATATCTATACTTAAAACAGATTCCTGGAACATATATACACAATACATATTGAACTGCCGAGAAAGTCATAATTGGGAAAAAAATAATTTGTTTTTCGTTATCATTTTCAACATAAAAATTTTGCTGTCATTATTTCTTTTTTTTTTTTTTAAATGAAGGCTTTAAAAGATAAAAAATTGACAAGTATGATATTTAAATGATTTAATAATTATAGGGGAGCTTGAATGATCCAACAGATTACAACTTGTTGCTTTCATATAAAGGAAGACTATTACTTGATTTACCATTTATTATTGAAGTAAATAAGTGTTATATTTGCAATAAATAATTGATTTAATTAATACGTCTGCCTTTTTTTTTTCTTGTCTATCAATGCATTTTCCTTAAAGAACAAAATCACTAAGGTAGACCTACGGATCCCAGGACGAATAATATATCACATAATAAATGTTGTTCAGTGTTGATTCGTTGCATCAACAATAAAGCATATTCTATTCCTTTTCAAGGAAAAAAGGGCATGCAGCTGTCATTAGAGTTGGGTTTGGCTGCCGGCTATTGAAACTCTATCTTCACTTCCATGAAGTTTCATGAGAGCAATCCAAGAAGATAAAAAAAAATACAAAATAGCAACATCATCACTGCATCAAATATTGAGATTAGGGAAGGAAATAGGAGAAAATGACATACACATACTTTTTTAATCATGCGACTGCTAATCTATACAACTAATTTTGTAGAGAATGAAAGAAAGAGAGTGTGTTCACATGCCACTCCTCCTTTCCTCCAACACTTTAATTTTTTCTTTTTTTAATTTTTATTAATTTTGTAGAGAATAAAAGAAAGAGAGGGTATTTACTTTTTATTTTATTTTTTTGTGAAATAACTTTTATAAAAAAAGTCAATAGAAGTAAGGATGATAAAATAATATGTATTTGACTGATTTTGTTTTGTATCAATCCAGCATAGGTGTATACTTTTTAAATTAAGATTGGGTCAGGGTTTTTCTTTTTTTTAGAAAATAGAATTGGTTTAAAAATGAATTTAAAGTGTTTTGCTTCATCTTGTTCGGATGATACCTCTCTTTCTCTTTTTTTTTAAAGCTTCTAATTTTTGGGGTTTCCTTTTTTCTTTTAAAATTTTTTTACTTTTAGTTTTTTATTAGATAAATTTTGTAATAAAAAAAGTCAATTGAAATAAAAATGACAAAATAACCTATATATGATGGGTTTCGATTGGTTCCAATTCAATTGGTGAACATTCTTTTAATTCAAGATAATTGGATAGAGGTTTTTTTTAAAAATCGAACTCAAAAAAGAGTAAGATTTTTGGTATTATAGTTCATCTTTGGTATATATAAAAAATAAAAAATTTATTATTTATTTAATTCTATATTTATATATGTGTTTTATTAAAGATATTTTTTTAATATTTTAATTTAATAAATTTATTTGTCATCCCATTTGGTTTTTTAGTCATTTTTTTAATTTTTTATGAGATAAATTTTGTAAAGAAAAAAGTCAATAAATATAATGATGATAAAATAATTTATATTTGATAGGTTTTATAAAAATAACAATTGAGTTAATTTTTATCTCTTTAAACAATTTAAGTCAAGTCAGGATCAGATTGATATGTTCTATCCCGATTGTCATTTGGATATATAAAAGAATATATTTAATTATTTATTAAATTTATATTTATATATTATATTAATAAAAATATTATTTAATATTATAATTTAATAAAAACTATATTTATATAATTAAGTTGTAATATCTATTAAAGAATAAATACACCTACATTTATCTATATATTATCATTCATTAAAATTTAATATAAAAACTTTACTTCTCTTGTATTTAAAATATAATTAAAAAAAATAATCTTGCGAAAAACGCAAATCTAGTTCTAATGGAAGTAAAGATTATATAAAAAAAAAAACACACAAAGCTTCTTCGCTCTTTGGAAACTTCAATGGTTTCAATTAACTATTGTAATTCAAGGTTAAATGATTCCTTTCCAAGGCTATTTTTCGCCATATATTTCCATTACCTAAACTTGGTATGTTGGTGTGAAAGGCACCATGCAAAGATATCCTCTCTCTATACACAGTAATGGATTTTTTTTCCGGAGTGTCCACTCATAAATATATATAAATTATTAATACAAATTTAAAATATTATAATACTATATTATTACAATTGTCTAAAATTCTCATATTTAAAAAAAATTATAATTACATCATTATAATATCATCAAATACATAATTTTTTAATTATATATAATTAAATAATCATTCAGTCAATAATCATTGTTAGTAATATTAAATTTTATTTTGACGGATTTATCAAATTATATCGATAAAAATGATGTTAAGGAAAAATTTTGGTGATGTCCTTAGAAAATTTTTCTTTTAATTTCTTTTAATATTTGAGGTGTCTCTGAACACGGCAATCTAGCCTTTGCGTCCGTATACAAAACCAATTTATACCCATGTATAAGATGATGATCAGCTATTGGTGTAGGGATATCCAAGAATTCTTCCCTTGTTAGATCAAAAGCAGTGATGCACTCATGTTTTTGTTTTGAACCATTTACAATTCCTTTTTAATAATATGATTTTAATACATCTTAAATTACAATATGAATAAAACTAAGTTATTAAATCACATAAAATAATAAATAAAATTAATAATTTTCATTGATCCCATTCTTTATTTTGTATGCCCTGCATAGAAAATATAATCTTTTAATAAAGTTAATTTTATGAATAATTTTTAAATTATAGTGAAATGTTTAATATGATATTTAAATTTTAAAAATTTTTAATATAATATTTAAATTAATTACGTTAAAAATAAATCTTAAATTAATTAATAAATTTATAACTTAAATATCAAATTAAAAAATTTTAAAATTTAAATATAATATTAAAATTTTATTATAATTTAAAATCATTCATAATATTATTTTTTGATATTATTTTTATGGGTATGCTCTGCTCGTACTTACACCACAACTTTATATAATGGGACCTTTCTCCACCGTTAAAATGTTGCGCAAAAAAAAGGTTGAGTGTGAACTAAACTTTTTTTAGCGAAAGATTAATTTACGTTGATGACAATATTAGAGACAGTGCCTCAAAAGGGCAGTTTTTTTTTTTTTTTTTAAGTTTTCTAAATATTTTCTGATTCTACCTTATTTTCCCCTATTTTCTTGAAAACGCTTCAAAAATTAATTATGGATGATGTTGGATCCATCAATCAAACCAGTCAGACAGATTAAATCAGTGACCGGAGGTTTTGATTATTGGTCCGATTTCAAATACTGTGTCTAGCAAGTTGGACTGATAAGAAATCGGATTGATTATTTTTATTAATATTTAGTATTATTATTTTTCAAAAGTTAATCCAAATTTGAAATGATTTTTTTAAATTGAATTAATTTGCATTGAATTTTATTGATTAGGTTTAATTTACTGATTTAAAATTTTATTTACTATTATTTTCATATATTGTTTAAAGAGAATGATTAACTTGTATCACTATAAAAATTTTTAATTTTATATATTTTTTTAATTATTGATTTTAATTGATTTGAAAATTGAGATTAAATTATTTATTTATTTAATCTTTTGGATCAATTGAAATCAATTATTAAAAAAATATAAAACTTTTTTGGTGTAACTTAATCTCTCTTTATTTTAAAATAAAAATTATATTTATTTTATAAAGAATAAAATTTGTATAAAAATTAATAAAAATATAATTAAGTTTGATTTAAATTTTTTTAATTTAATGAATCAAAAATCATTTGAGTCGAATTAAAATATTCAATACTTGATCTGAGTCAAATAAAAATATTCATTATAATTTTTAATGGATTTTTTATTTCTCAATTCTTTAAATAGTTTTTTGGTTTATTTATTTTGTTTCCCCAGCCTTGCTGGCAGGAGCTTTGCTCTAACAAAATATATGTTATATATTTTGATAAAAATTTGAAATTAACTAATAGTTAGGTTGCTGGGGTCGAACGCGCGTCCCATGAGTAAAGTTTTTTTTACTTTACATAATTAGCGTATTTTTTATTTTTTCGCGCCTTTGAAACGAATCAGGCCCAAACTGACTAATCCTTGTTTCTTCTCTTCACTGAATCCAGTATTCTGAAACAGAAAACAAAGGCTTTATGGCAGTAGTTTCAACTGCTCATTCAACTGCCCCCCTTTTTCGCCACATAAATGGTTTAAAACGCTTCACTTTTTTCTTACCCTTTTTTTCTTCTTCTGTTGCTGCTTCTCTTTCTACTATGAAAAAGTGGAAACAACCAGTGGCTTCCTCAATGCTAGAGCTTGGTGGAATCAGAATTGCTAAAGATGGTAAAAAATTGCTACTTTTATGAACATGGACTTTGCTGTTATTGATTTTATTGACTTTTTTCACGAACCGAGCCATTTCAGTATTTGCAGATATAGCATTTTGACTATGACTAGTAAATTGTTAAGAGTAATGGGTATTTTATCCCGTGTTTAAATCTGGGTTGGCAAAAGTTAATTGCATTTATACGTTGATGCTTTTTTAAACATGCCCTTTGTGTGTGTTCAAGTTGTATTTGATAAGGAAGTTCAATTTATGGTGTTTCGATTTGGTATGTTTTGGAATGGAAGATATATATATATATATATATATTTATATATAAGATGATTAGTCGAGGTAGATCACACCTTTCTTGGAATATCATGAATTGATTGAAAGCATCGGCAATCAAAATCTATTATTTAGTTTTTTGGTTTGAATATTTGCATGGTATATGCTTTGATATTTTGTTATTGGTGAAATTTGATTCATGACTTTCTGTGTTTTCGTAATTTAGGAATGATTTAGTTTTGTTTGGATGGTGGGATTGTAGATGTGGTGAGGGATGATCCAACAAACAATGTTCCGGATACAATTTCTTCAAAACTGGGAATGTAACTCCACATAAGGAATAAACACCCTCTTGGGATTCTGAAGAATGGAATATATGACTATTTCGATGCTAGTTACCCCAACATGTTCGATAAGTTCGATAATCTCTGCTCAATTGTTTCAGTAAAACAGGAATAATGTTTTTGCACTAGTGCTGTTATTTTCTTTTCCTCTTTTATGTTCCTTTGAATTGTCAAATACTATTGGATAGCAAAGGAACAGCTTTTGAGTTTAAATATTTTTGTGAAATCAATCTTATGCTCTGTTTTAGAATTATTGTATCTGAATTTCTATCTGTATGGACTTTTGCAGATCACCAAAGGTTGTGTTTTAACTTAGGATTGCATATGTTACCATGTAGGCTTGAACCTCTGTGTGTGAGTGTGTGTGGTTTAGTGCAGGGATTCAAATAACGGTTTAATAGCGGAATAACGGCCACAAAATTGCGGTAGTGTCACCCTCCGCCACCATTACTAGATAAAAAGCGATTGAGAAATTCATTCACAGCAAAAACGGAAAGTAACGGTCGCAAAATAACGGCGTAACGAGCAATAGCGGCAATAACGAACTGTTATTGTCGCTATTCCGTTTTTCTACTCACGGATCTAATAGTTCAAGAAAAAAATAAAATTTTAAGTTTGCAGAATAAAACAATAAACCTACAAAAGTAAAAGTAAAAGCCAAAGCAAAAAATAAAGCTCACAATCTCAGATCTTTATCATCAAAATAAATTTAAAAACGAGCTAGAAAACAGATCAATTATTTCAAGTTTCAACCATTCAATCGGCATTTTCGGCATTCAAATTCAAATCAGCCTCAAGTTTTCAATTAATATTCAAAATCAAATAAGGTAAGAAAAGAAAGTTAAATTACTTTTTTTTTTGTAAAATTTCTATAAAATGATCTATTGTGAGAGTTTGAAAGACGAATGAGATATCTGTAGATACTAGGCAAGTCAGCAAGTGATAGTGATAAAGGAATGCGAGAGAAAATGAGAGATGAAAAAAAAAAGATAAGAAGAAAATTCTGGAAAGCCAAATAAGGCAGCACGAAGAAGAAGATGAACAGAAGAGAGTATTAGCATTTCTAGAAGGTTTGCCGTTTGCTAGAAAGAATTAAACAAATTTGAGATATTAGGCACGTGGGGAGAAATTGGATGGGGTGGGGAGGATTGAGTGTGGTGGGGTGTTGGAGGGGAAGGTGGGGAGGGATTGGGTGTGGTGTGATGCTGGGGGAAGGTGGAGAGGGATTGATGGAGGTGGGGAGGGATTGGGTGTGGTGGGGTGTTTGGAGGGTGGGATTGAATTTTTTTATTTAATTTTGTAATTAATTTTTGAAAATTTTTTAGATAAAATTTAATTAGTGATTTTGAAAATTTATAATTAAAAAAAAAGATTAATAATTTAATATATATAGAGATTTTAAATGAAAAATTTAGATAAATTTTTTTGTATAAGTTAGATGAAAAATAATTAAAATTAAATATTATATTTTGATTGTGTTATATATTAATTTATAATTTTGTATCTGAATTTTAATATTTTTTTTATTGTTTTGATATTTATATTATTGTCAATTCTTTTGATATTAGATTAATTCTTGTTATTTTTATGTAATTATTGAAGATTGTGTTTATTATATAATTATTAAAAGTTGTTTGTGATAAAAAAAAATTTATATCAATTAGTGTATCAAAAAAATTAAGTTACTTAACAAATTTAGCATTTTATAATCTATTACTCTTATTAAGATTAAAAACTAAAAAATAAAAAATATAGGTTTGAAAATTTTATTAAAATATAAGTTTGAAAACTTTTAATTTTTGAAATTTTTTTAGATAAAATCTAATTAGAGGGATTGAAGATTTATAATTAAAAAAAATTAAGAGATTAATAATTTAATATGATTTACATAGAGATTGTAGATGAAAATTATTGATAAATTTTTTATATAAGTTAGACGAAAATTAATTAAAATTAAATATTATATTTTGATTGTGTTAGATATTAATTTATAATTTTGTATATGAAATTTAATAATTTTTTTTGTTATTTTGATATTTATATTGTTGTCAATTCTTTTGATATTAGATTAATTCTTATTATTTTTGTGTAATTATTGAAGATTTTATTTATTATATAATTATTTGAAGTTATTTGTGATACAAAAAATTAATATCAATTAGTGTATCAAAAAGATTAAGTTATTTAATAATATTCTTAAGATTAAAAACTAAAAATTAAAAAATTTAGCATAAAATCAATTTTTAATGATGTAATAAGTAATATTAATATTTCTAAATATAAGTTTATTTTGTTTTTATACAAAATAATAAGTATGCTACTACGTGAAGAGTTTTCGAGTAAAGGAGTAGAGGGCACGCAAAGTGATGATATAGGTTAGCATTTTGGAACACCTGTATCAAATACAAGAGGAAATGTTTCATGTAAACTTTGTGGTAAAGTTGTAAAAGGAGGAATAACATGTTTCAAAGAACACATTGCTCATAAAACTGGTAATGTTGCACCATGCCCTAACGTTACTGGTATGTTATATTTTTTTAATTTCTTTGAAAATATTATTGTTAATTTCTTAATAAAAATTATAAAATTACATAAACATGTGCAACTAATTTTCTCTTTTTTTTTAACTATATTATTAATAAGTATAGTAAGAGAAAGTATGATGAAACTCCTTCAAGAAAGCAAATAAAAAAAAACTGACAACAAAAGGAGAAAAAATGAATTTTTATCACAGTTAAGAGGGAAAGATGATTATGAAGGATTTATTGATAAAGACATTGCTACTAGACAAGCCGTGCGATATAGTATCCAATCACAACATGAGTGGCACATAAGACAAGAATTCAGACAAAGAACTAGTGGTTGGAGTAACATATATGAAGAAAGACGAAGCTCTCATGGTTCAGTTGCTGAATATTTTGAAGAAAGAATAATGAAATCAACTCCAAATGAGTCTGAATTTTCATTAAGGGGAGCTATTCTTGAATTGGTTAGAAGTAAAAGTTTAAGACAACCAAAAGTAAGTGATTCATTTCTAAAGACATTAAGAAGAAAAATGGGTGAATCGGTATCAAAATTTTTGATATATGATCGACTTCCTTTTCAATTAGCAAATT
The DNA here is from genome assembly GCF_047325235.1 of Durio zibethinus. Taxonomy (NCBI): domain Eukaryota; kingdom Viridiplantae; phylum Streptophyta; class Magnoliopsida; order Malvales; family Malvaceae; genus Durio; species Durio zibethinus. The sequence continues at coordinate 15,484,360 of NC_143188.1, read as the reverse complement.
CTCCATGGTTGCATAATTTGATTTCTGTGGCAGCAGAAGTTGGCCAACATGTAAGACTTCTAACACCTTATGAGGTCTCAGATGTGTATTTAGAGTCTAAGTATCAACAAGTTCATGAATGGGTTAATGGAGTAAAAGCTTATTGGAATGAATTGGGTGTCACTTTGATGTGTGATGGTTGGACCAATAGTTTGAATCAAATGCATATCATTAATTTCCTTGTTTACTGTAGTAAAGGGACCATTTTTTGGAAATCTGTAAATGTCTCAAGTGTTCATAGTAGAGATGCAAACTTTTACTACAGATTATTAGGTGAAGTTGTGAAAGAAATTGGAGAAAAATACATTGTTCAAATAGTCGCTGATAATGAGGCAGCACTTAAGGCCGCAGGAAAAAGACTAATGGAAAAGAGAAAACATTTGTATTGGACAGCATGTTCGGCTCATTGTTTGGACTTGTGCCTTGAAGATATTGGGAAGAAAAAAAATGTGGCAAAGGTTTTGGATGATGCAAAGAAAGTGACTTGTTTTATATACAATCACATTTGGACTGTTAATTTGATGAAGAAATATACACAAGGGAAGCAAATACTTTGTCCTGCTCTTACTCGATTTGCCACTCATTTCATACAATTAGAAGAAATAATGAGGCAAAAGCAAAGTTTAAGAGAGATGTTCAATTCAAAAGTTAGTACTTAGTAATTAGTACAACTATTTAAATCTAGCATTTTTTTATGATATTATTGTTTTAAAATATTAATTTAAAATATATTACTCTAAAAATTTATTAATGAATATATAGGAATTTAAAGATTCAAAATGGGGACAACAAAAATCATGACCTGCTTATGAAGCCAAGAAAATAATTTTGGAAAAATATTTTTGAAAAAAAGCAGGCGATATAATAAAAGTTTATGAGCCTTTGGTAAAAGTGTTGCGCCTTGTGGATGGTGATTAAAAACCAACAATGGGCTTATTTACGATGCTGTGGATAGAGCTAAACAAGCAATTCAACAAACTTGTCGTTATTCTGCTGAATATGAAAAGATTATTGACAATAAATGGAGTTTCATGCACTCTGACTTGCATTCAGCTGGTAAGTAAACCAAGAATATAGATGATATTTAAAAAATATGTTTATTTTTTATACTTAAATTGCTTATATATTTATTTTTTATTACTTTAATATAATATTGTTATAAATTATGTTTAGGTTACTATCTAAATCCACAATTTCAATTTGGAGTGGAACATTCTGCAAATGTATTTAAGGAAACATTAGAAGGTATAAAAGCAGTTATTGAAAGATTAGAACCTTCGATAGATACTCAAATCAGAATGATTAATCAGATTAGTATTTAATATTATTTTATAACTTTAACATTTATTTTATGTATTAAAAATTAAATTATTTTTTATTTATTCATTTATTATTGTATTTTCAATTGACGTAGTCGTTATTATTTTGAGACAAGCATGAAACATTTGGTAATCACAAGCACAAAGAGCTTGGAAGCAAATGAATCCAAGTAAATAGTAAGTTAAATAATTATAATTTATTTATATTATTTAATTGTATAGCCTATTGAAATTTAATTTAAATAATTTTATACAGCTGAGTGGTGGATGATATATGGCACTTGTGTTCCTGAATTACAAAAACTAGCAATCAAAGTGCTTAGTCAAACAATATCTACATCAAATTATGAATGTAATTGGAGCACATTTAGCTATATTCACATCAAAGCAAGAAACAGATTGAAGTTTGAAAGACTCCAGAAACTTGTATATACCTATTATAACATGAGGTTGAGGATGAGACATCAGAAAAGAATGAGCATTGATGAAATAAATAATAGTTTTAATCCTATTAGCCTTGACCATATTTTTGAAGATGATGATCCACTAACAGAATGGCTGCAAGAAAAAGAAAATCCTCTATTAGATGGTCAAAACTCTGATTGGTTGCCTGCAGATAATTCTGATAATGAAATGAATGTTGAACGATCATGTCAATCTCAAGAAAGGAATGTGTCTCATTCAAGTTCAAGTCCAACACCAAGTCAGAGTTATGATGGTGGTGGTTTAAGTCCAGATGATGACGGTGATGGTGATGGTGCGAATTTTGGTGATAATATGGATGCAAATCGACCTTACAGCCCACTTGGAGGAGAATTTGGGCTTGCTGCTATTGGTGGACTTTTCATTAATATGGTAAAATATGGAGGAAATCCATTTGCTAAATCCAGTGAGGGTCAAAGTGCATGTATAGCTCGATCAAAAGGAAAAGCAAAGAAGCACCACTATGAAATTTCTAGAGGTTCTTCATCTTCAGGTGAGAGACCAAATTCTAGTAACTTTGAGTATAGTGAATCATCTGCTAGTACTCAAAGACATTACTATCCACCAGAACAACTTAATTTTCGACCTCCTCATGGTTATCCACCTCCATATGATTATCATCCACCTCAAATGTATCCTCCACCTCCTCAAATATATCCTTCACCTCAAATGTATCAGTTACCACAAATATACCCTCCACCACAAATGTGTCATCCTCAAATATATCCTCCACCTCAAATGTATCAAGAACAAAGGCCTCAGGGATGGAGATAGAGTCAACTTGGCTCTCAAAGTGAAGATAGAGAATCTGATCCTCCTCGTCATTCTACCATGTGGTAAAATTTAAAATATGTATCAATAATTGTAGTTGATGAAATTTGAAATTATTATATTTTTAAGTTTGTAATTTTATTAAATTAAATGCTTGGTATTTAACATATTATGTTTTGTTAATATTTGATTTGTCTAGAATTAATATTGAATATGAACTTGGCCAAGAAAAATTTTATGGATAAACCAAATATGAATGCTTTTTATAATCTAAATAAAATTGTGAATAATTTTTTTAGAAAATAAAAAACATAGAGTGTCATTAACTATTTTTAAAATCATTGAATAAGAGTTTTTATAATTATAATTATAATTATAATTATTACATTTTATAATAAATTATGCAAAAAAAAAAAATTCACGACTGTGATGACCGCAGTGACCGCAATTATTTCCGTTATATCCAAAAACATAACAAATGCTACGCGATCGAAAACGTGACCACGATTGCTATTTAAATCCCTGTTAGTGAGTGCAAGGGAGAGAATAGCTTCGATCAAATACTGAGGCTATAGACATTTACCTCTCCCAAGCCATTAATGCATGTTGTTGTTCCACAATATATGGGCTCTCTAGTAAATTGACCATGCGATTTTGAATATCATTCAATCTTTCCAGTCCAGAAAGGCTTGTACATTTCTGCGGAGCTGTTTTTGAAGCTCTGCAAGCAGTATGACCAGCCAATAAGATCTTATATTTCTCTTAAGTTTTGAAAGATGTATTCAGTTATTATTTTAGCGTCATTTCATTTGTAAGTGTTGGAATGGTGAACGCAATATTTAACGAAGGACGATCTCTTCTTGTTCAGTAATTTCAATTCCGATTAGTCAATCATCGGTGAAAGTAAATATATTGGGCATCGCACTTTAGACTTCTTGTTCAGGTGAGTACTGTAAATATTTTGTGATTAGTATAAAAAATTTAATTCCTTCACTTTCTTACATCAATAGAAATTTATGGTTTGGGTAAAAAATTGAGCATTTAGCCTTTCATGAGATAAATCTTGATCTTATCTACGGAAATTTAGTTATGACACAAGTTAGTGTGTTGATCTTGTATCATTCATTACCTTAATTAAAATTAATAAGGATTTTGACTCAGTTTGGAACCTTCTTTCAAGTGATTGAACAACAGTCGTAAATGATTTGAAGTTCATCTTGCTCGAAGCAAGGACCCTATAAAACCTTTGCTCTTGTTTCTGTTAAGATGACAGATTCAAGCGAGCCCCAGTATCCAGGAAAAGAACCTCAGCAATTTGAAACAGAACCTCAACAATCTGAACAACGTAAAATGTTCCATTTTTTATTCATTTTAAAGGTGTATATGTGTATTTACTTATAAAGCTAACTCTTTGATTTTTCAGTTTGCAATTTCTTTAGGAAGCCAACAAAGGGCAAAAACATAAGGAAAAGGACACTAAATGAAGATGAAGACTCCAGAAATGGCACATCTCTGTTGCACAATCAGAAAAAGGCTTTGAAGCCTGACAATATGTTATGCTTTTCAACTGGATCCTCCGGGAGTGCTGCTCCCACTGAATCAAATACAGAATCTGACAAACCGATTTTTCAATTTGAGTCTTCGAAGGAAATTCAAGTTCAAAATGATAGCAGAGGTACAGCAACCTTAGAAACTGAGACTGAGTTTACAAAATATGCTTGCGCCATACATGAAAAAATTTCTTAAACGAGCAGATGGGGCTTTGAAGGCAAAAGACACAAGTTTTGGGGCAGAGAAGTTGTATAAAGGAATGCATAGCTATGTGGATCATAAGGCTGGGTTTTGAAGAGAGCAAACAGTTGCCAGTGAGAAAGCTGGTGGCTCACATGGACGTCTTAGGGCTTCTGCCCACATCAGGGTTACAGCAAGATTTGATTATCAGCCTGACATCTGTAAAGACTACAAAGAAACTGGTTACTGTGGTTATGGAGATTCATGTAAGTTTATGCATGATCGTGGAGATTACAAGTCTGTATGGCAGTTAGAGAAGGACTGGGAAGAAGCAGAGAAAGCAAGGAGGAGAAATCTGGCTTTGGGTGGCAATGATGATGATGAGGCAGGGGTAGGCCAGAGTGATGATGACGATGATGATTCATTGCCCTTTGCATGTTTTATTTGCCTGCAGCATTTTGTGGATCCTGTTGTTACTAAGTGCAAGCACTACTTCTGCGAGCATTGTGCTTAAAAGGTAGCCGCATATGCCTTTTCATGTAGATTAATTTTTTTAATATCTTTTTTGTGCTAGGTTAATATCTATTAGTTTTTGTTACATTTGTTGTTAATGCATTACTTAGGTGCAAAACTTTTTTGGTTACTTACAAGCAAATAATATTTTATGTGGACCAACTGTTTTTCAGCTATAGAAATAGGAATATTTTAACTTTACATCATCAACTTTTGGTGCCTCATGTCAGTATATATACATTTTTATTCTCATTCCAATGTTAAATAGCCAACTGCATCTTTTGGTTTTTCAGCATCATGCAAAGAATAAGAAATGCTTTGTATGTAACTAACCCACCCTCGGCATTTTCAATACTGCTCATGAGATACGTATCCATTGATGCTTTGCTTCAACTCCTGCTGCCATGAACACTTTTATTTCTTTGTTTAGTGTTGTAGTGGAAGATTCACTTGTCTGAATACCTTATTAAATGAAATCATTTCCCTGCTTGAGCTTGGGGGAATTTTGGAATGATGAGCTCTTTAAAATCATTGTTGCTGCAGGCATGTGCATTAGTATTTAGGTAAGCATTTTTTCTGCGTCATTCCACAACTGACTTATGAGTTGAGTGATTGTATTAAGCAGAGTAAGAATTAGGTTTTTACATGAAGTTCCAAGAGTTGTCAAAAACAATTGAATGAGTAGACAGTTGTAAAACTTGTAATTTATATACAAAATTGGCTTTCCTGATATGCCAACAAACCCTATTGCTGCCTTTTACCCATGAAGTAGCATTTCTTCTACCTAGAGATAGCAGTGCAATCCAGTATTAGCATTTCTTCTACCTTCGTAATGGCCAAGAATTCAACTTGATCAGAGAGGAATCCAGGTCTCGATAACACATACTGGTAGGATCTAGGATGTTACTTCAAAGAGTTTAAGAATGTTGGATTGCAGGTAGTTTCAATTGGGTAGGGACGGCTAATGGAAGCTGTGATTTTTTGTGCTGTCCAAGTCCAAAGCATAGAAAACATTAATGATCGGTTTTCTTGCTGGAAAAATACGGTTCCTGCCTTCAGAAAAAAAAAAGTGAAATTAGCTAGCAAACCTAAACTTAAACTCAAGAAATAGTAATCTTTTTTGTTTCCTTTTTTCCCTCCAAAATTTTCTTTTTTAGCATGAGTTTTTGTTTTCTTTTTTACCTGTAAAATTTTCAAATGACCGAATTCATAAGAATAAAGTACTTTTCTAGTTGATGCTTACAATTCTAGTTAGAGAAGGATTCAAATGAGCAAGAACTTAGGGCTGCATGAGGACAGTTGTATGAGAAAGCCTCTAGCAGCAAAGTCTTCATATATGCATAGTCACTCTGTCCAACGTGGCTTTTGTTAACCCCAAAGTGATCAAATATCTTTTTACCTGCACCAATCTTCTAAACATAAATTCTGAGCTAATACTCAAAATAGGCTAAATATCAGAAGGCTTGACAACCTTCCTGGTTTACAGCATCAAGCTGACCACTAGAGAAAAAACCTGCCTATAAAATGACCAGTGATTGAAACATAGCATGTCTTCTATAACTTCATTTAATTATGGATTAGTGGCTACATCGAACATGTAGCACATCAATGTGAATATTGGCTAATTAGTTATGACGCTTTATTTCTATTAGATAGAGAATAAGTTACTGAAAGGATTCAATGGAATTCTAGAGAAGTGAGTATATGTAAGTTACTGAACGTATTGCCCTCATGTTTTTGTTTAGTCAAGGTATATTCTACATGCAAATCAATCACATAGCAATAGAGCTTACAACAAACCATTTTTGTCTGTGGGAGTGCGGAAACAAAGAAACAAAGGATGAGATGGGATTAAAGTTGAAGAAAATAATAAAGGAAATATTTCAATCTTTCTCGCCATAGTGAAATCTATAGTTGTCAGGGACAGTGAAATACTATCGAAGTTAGTTTGGAATTGTCGAGCTTGATACCTGGAACTGGAAGCTTTGTTCTTTTCTTTTCAGTGTTTTTTTCTCTATGGTGATGTAGCAGTTAATACGGGAATAAAGCATCTTAGCTTGAGCTTGGTCTGTGAAGATTTTTCTGTGGTAGGAGATGTAACTTCTAGTATTGGCAGTTAAAGTGGTAGGCTTATATCAAATTCCTGCACTGCAAGTAGTTGAGTTGAATAATTGATATTGTTGATGTAATTCCTGGTCTGATAGTCGAAAGTTTTACTGGAGGTTGAGAAGGAGAGTATGTGTGACCTGTCACAGAGTAGAAAGTCAGCGTGCCGAAGATGTTATTTTGAGTCATTCTCCAACGCTCAACTTCAGTTAGTAAGTTAGACCAGAAGCAAGTAAATGAGAGAGTAAGAAGCGGTTAAAGTGAGTAAAGAAAGTTCAGTAGTGAATCACCTGTTTGGTTTGGTTCTACTTTTTATGCCTCTTAGATGATGACATAGCAAACTGGGCTTTCATGTGTAAGACCTACTATGTGGCTGCTGACATTACCACTTAGATATAACAATAATAAAGAGCTTAAAAGATAATAAGATTTTCATTAAGAATTTTTTTTGGATAAATGATTTTTATTAATCCAAAGAAAGTAATAGACATGCTACAAGTAAACAGAAAGCTATCAAAATGTTACAAACGTTCAAGAACAAGCAAATAAAGCAAACTAATAAACAAAACAATCTAACTTTTGCAAAGTAATCAAACTAAGCAACATCAAGGAACCAGTTCCCAATTCAGACACAATCTTTTTTTTGCTAAGCCAGAAATTTATTAATAAAAACAGAGTTACACAACAGGGGAACCCTTTAACTCAGCAGTAAAACACCACCCAATTGACAGAACAGAAGACAAGCACAATACCACTAGACGTACCGCCAATCATCTTAGGCGAGCATAAGAGAAAGAACTGAGACACAAGGTACCGTAGCACCGGGCCAAAAACATTCAGAGACGATTTTTGTTGTTGAAGAGGCAGAGAGGAACTGGAGACGGCAATCTTGTTATTGAATCTAAGCCAAAACGAACTTCTAATAGCTGAAACAATAGCTTCTATATCTCTAGATGGCCTACCAAACATCCTTTGATTGTGCTCCTGCCAAATAAAATATATGTGAGCATTCCAAGCCAATCTAAGGAAAATAAATGCCAAAACTTTGCTCTTAAAATGGCTGACAGCCCAATCTAACTCAAAATACCAGTCACCCACAGGTCTTATACAAATCACTAACTTTGAAAATTAATTTTCATTTGTAAAATGAGGTTAGGAAATTCAAAGGAATCCTAGTCTGCAGGCAAGTTTTGTTTTTAGTTTGAAAAGCATTACCAAGTTCAAAAAGGGAACGAGACATCAACAGTTGAAACGTTCTTAAATTAAATTTCGAATGCAATCACTTTAGTAAATTATTAGTTAGTGCATATAAATGACAATATAAGATAGCATTTAATTAATTTTATTTGTTTAAGCTACAGTTCACAGAATCATTAACAAAACTTTTGAGTTATTAAGTATTCTAGAATGCTTACCAAATGGTATTGAAACTTAAATTTTGATCGAGTCACCCTGAACTTCTCCATTTTCGATTCGGATTCCATGCAGACCTATCCAACCATTTGCTCCCCAATTCATTCAGCACTGTATATCCAATACATAATCCAATGACCAATCCACAACCATACCCCATCAACACAATTTTCCAATCACAAAAACCATCTACCCATGAATCTGCATCTTCCTTAGGGGATGGCATTCCATGGATTCCGTGACCAACTTCATTGCATTTCTTTGTCAAAGGAGGCCCACACAATCTTGGGTTCCCTTTGAAAGAATCGTTTGAAAATGTACCAAATTGGTAGCTTCGTGGTATGGTTCCCTCAAGTTGGTTGTAAGAGAGATTCAATACTGCAAGAAATGTTAGGCTTGTAAGCTGTAGAGGAATCTTCCCGGAGAGTTTGTTCTGGGAGAGGTCCAAAGACTCAAGTTGAGTTAAGTTTCCAAGTGCTAAAGGAATTGGGCCAAGGAAGCTGTTGTAGGACAAGTTTAGCACTTTGAGTGACTTGAGATTTTGTATTTCTTCTGGTATTTTCCCATGGAAACTATTATTGGAAAAGTCAAGACAAGCAAAGATGGTTAAAATTTTCTGGTAAAAAAGTTCAAACCCTTTATTCACAATTGTCACAGAGTCCTGGTAGTAATCATCTCCAATATAATCTGGCTTAGCTTTGTTGCCATCAATCATAATCTTCATTGCCTTCAAAGATTGAAAAAATCCAACAGGTAACTCATCTGAAAAGTTATTGGAAGCAAGATCCAGTATGTGTAACTCTAGGAAAGCATTTTCATCCTCAGAAATTTTAATTGGACCATAAAATCTATTTGCTCTTAGTACAAGAACCTTCAAAGATGGCAATTTCACCAACCAAAACGGAAATGTGTCTTGTATAATATTTTTTCCAACGTCCAAAACTTCGAGCTTTGTGCAATTGGCTAATGACCTCGGCAACTTTCCTTCCAGTTTATTCCCACTAATTTTGAGTGACCTTAGTCGAGGGGCTTGAAAGAATGCAGTCGGTAATTGACCAGAAAAATTATTGAAAGCAATGTCTAGTACATCCAAGTTTCGAAAATTATTTTTCACATGTTTAACCATAAAACCGATTTGCTCTCAATATAAGAAACATCAACGAAGGCAATTTTCCCAACCACAAAGGAAATGTGTCATACAGAGTATTGTTTCCGAGGTTTAAAGCATTGAGCATTGTGCAATGGGCTAATGACCTTGGCAACTTCCCTTCCAATTTATTATGATTGAGTTGAAGCCAATATAATTGGGTTGCTTTTGCAAAATCTGGTATGCTGCCGCTGAAATTATTCTTTTGTAGATCCAAAGAGCTGAGAGAACTGATATTGCCCAAGCAATTTGGGATTGGCCCGCTTAATTTGTTAAAGGATGCATTAAAGGCCTCAAGTTGACTCAAATTGCAAATAGGCCTTGATAAAGAGCCTTGTGAAGAAGCTAGAGATTGGTTTAGTGAAAATTGGTCCAAAGATGAGAGAGAATTGTTAGAAAGATCCAGAACTCGCAAACTTTTCTTCCACACCCAGTTTGGTACTGCACCACTTATTTTGTTATTTGAAAGGTCAAGTTCTTCTAAACTATTTTGACTCTTTAAAAACTCTGGAAACATCCTTACGTTACAGAATCGTAAACGCAAGTAACTCAACATTGGAAAAGAGGAGTTTGCATCACCAAAAGGAAACTCTTTTGAAAAATCAATCGCATTGAAAGAAAGGTCTAACCTCAAAAGAGTAGTCTTCCACAACCAATTAGGCACAAAACCATGGATTTGGTTGTCAGGAAGATATAGAAAAGCCAACTTGTCTTGTGTTTTGATGAATTCTGGAAATTCAGTGAGGTTGCATGAGCCTAGGGATAGCATCTCTAATTGGGGAAAAGCAAGGCTTGTGATGTTGCTTTCAATTGATAAGCTTATATTGGAAAGCTCAAGATACCTTAAGTTCTTGAGTTGGAAGAACATGTCAAGCTTCATGGAACTAAAACTATTGTAGCCTAAATGCAATGTTTCAATCAATGAAGAAGATGCATTGGGCAGCTCACCAATTTCAGCATCCAATTGATTTCTTGCAAGAAATAGGGTAAGCAATGATGGGAGAGTAAATAGAGATAAATGAATTGAGCCAGATAGCCGGTTCCCATCCAAATAGAGTTCAGAAAGATTTGGAACTCCAGATCTATGAAATGGTGGGATTAAACCACTGAAATTGTTATATCCTAAATCCAGTTTCACAAGGTTTGTAAGATTTGCAATTGAAGATGGAATTTGTCCATAGAAATTGCATTCAAGAAGATTTAAATTTGTCAAGAACTTGAGATTACCAATTGATTCTGGTAGTTTTCCACTGAAATTTGTAGAAGAAATCGTTAAGATCCGTAAAGCATTATTTAATGGAAATTCTGGCAACTGACCTCCAAGAGCGTAATTATTTGAAATGTCAATGCTTTCTATTTTTGGTAACTTGAGAATTTCTGTTGGAAAATGCCCACTCAAATTGCAATTCACTAAACTGAGAGAAACCAAACGAGAGGAAATTTCCAACAAATTGGGAGGTAAATAAGAGATCGGGTTCCTACCAAGGAAAAGTTTGGAAAGAAAAGGAAGTCTTGAGAGTGAAGAACAAAATGGACCTGTCAACCCACAATTCGACAGACTTAACACATGCAAGTTAGGAAGTATTGTGGATGTGATCTCACACCATTTACTACTTTGAGTTGAAATGTTCACACCATCCAAGTAGAGCTCTGTAAGAGGTCTCAAATTTTGGATTAATGACTTGAAGTTTGGGTTTTTTAGTTTCAGAGGTTGTTGAAGGTAGTCAGGAAAATCAACGTACCAGTCAAGAATTTGGTAATTGTGTAGATAGCAAGAATCTTGATGAGATAGATCAAGAAAGACTAACCTTGTTAAGTACGAAATCTCCACTGGAATTTGGCCATGGAAACATGAGTTTGAAAGGTTGAGATGAATTAAATTTGGGAATCTATCAAACTCATATTGAAACAGAGTAGTATTAAAATTGTTTCCAGCAAGATTAAGGTGTTGAAGATGATGGAGATTGAAAATGGAGTGAAAGCTGCCTGAAAGGTTTTTGTAACTGAGATCAAGTTCAATCACATGACCCAAAGCATCACATGTAATTCCTTTCCAAGAGCAACAGTCAGTGTTGGGATCCCAAAGCTCAACTTTGGAAGAGAAAGTAAAATTTGGGGCATAGTAAAGATCATGGTGCAATTGTAGCAGAGCAGATTTCTGGTGATGAAGGCATTGGTTTTGGAGATCAGGAGGGGAAAAAGATAACACAAGAGATATAGAGCATGAGAAGAGAAACAAGGTAGGGAAAATGAGCGAAATTAGGATATGAAGATTCTTCATTTTTTGTTGGCTCTCTATAAAGAAAAAATGAAGGGAAAACTATGGAGTTTGAGATTTGCTTACACGTTATTTATAGACAAGTACTTCATATTAGGTACTGTTATTGTAGCTACATATCTCCCTTGATCTCAAGAGATAAGTTCAAATGCGTTTTTCCAACCTCGTGTTTGTACAAATCATGAGTTTGAGCTATTTCTATAAGAGTTAAATCAAAATAGGTGGAAGACAGACATATATATTGCTTGTCCAGTTTGAATTTTAAGGAATGAATAATGGGTCAATGGTGATAAGGCTTATAGTTTTGCTTTTGTAAATTAATCTTTATCATTATATCTTTTCTTTTCTTCCACTTTTTATTTCATATTATGCATTCGTACAAATAACAATTAAATAAAAAATTAATTTTCTCAAAAGAATGAAAATTTTCACTAAACTTTGCTCATCTATCAACTTGTCTGAAAGAATAATCTTACAAAGATTTATCAATCAAATCAATTCTATTATTAAGGACAAAGGAAGATGCAAGGCTATGGGTGAGTTGTTCATGAACCCCTCCAAACATGGAAGGAGAAGAAATTTCGAAAGAGAATTTTTCAACATCTCTAATTTTTTAATTTTTTTCATCCATGAAATTAATAAATACAATTATATAATAAACACCGTAAACTCAAAAACGATAGAACTTCCGATGTTTTAGGCAACACAACGACAGATTTGCAAGAAAAAAAATCAAAGTTTTAAAAACTGCTAACTGCTTTTTTTTTTTTTTTATGAGTAGACAATTTTCAATTGAATAAAATCGTGTAATATGAATAATATATTATTTTAGTTTTTATATATAATTTTTTATATATTTTAAATGAATATTTTTGAAAAAAAAAATTGATTTCACAACCGATTATGAATTTATACGAAATTATTTTTTTGAAAATTCTAAGTTGTTTCTTCTTTTTAATGGATTCGATTCAAAGTCTGAACCTCCATTTGGTATCCTCGATCAACTTCTTCATATATATCAATTTTTTTTTTCAAATAAGCATTAAAAGAAAAGGGGATATGATCGTTTGGTGCATTTTTAATTTGTTGGAATCCCACCTAACATCTTGTAACATGGCAGCACATATGTTGCAATTAAGAACATTGCCCACCTAACCTGAAAATCTAAAGCAAAAGTATATATGAATGAAATGAAACAAGGGTAAAAGATGAAAGCAAGCAGGAAACATCCAGCCAACAAAGTGCAAGTGCTGAAACTGAGTTTTCATGCATTCAGTTCCCTGGTCTATTGATGTCAAATCAGAGAAAATAATGGGAGACAGGAGCTCAGCTTTACCGTCCTTCACCTTCCCATCCATTCTATTAGATTTGATTAATTGCTTCTCTCTTAGACTTCATTTAGAGATGGCAATATATATTATATAATCATATATTTGGTATTACCTAATTTCTTTATGTTCTGATAAAAAAAATTATAAATGGATAATTATAATTTTTGATAGTAAGTTTAACTTCTATGATGAATTTAGATAAGATTTATATAATACTGTTTAAATATCAATACTTGAAGTTATTTCAATTTTAACAGATAATATTGAATATCCAAATTCATTATCCATTTTCATAAGCAAAATAAGTAAAATTTTATAGTTGTGAAAGCTTTTAAACCTTAACAAACAATCTTTACTTGTTATTTATTAAAATTGAACTTGAATTTTTAATTTAATTTGTTTATTTTATATTTAACAAAAAAACTTAAATAATAGACTATTTTAACGATTCAAATATTTAACGGATAATATTTATTTAAATTTATTTAAATTTGATTATTGAAACTAAAGTTAATCAAATATTTAATGGATTCAAACATTATGAGAAATAAATAAATTTAGATACAAATACTTCAAAAATAAATATATACTCCGTGCCATTCCTAGTTCTATTCTTACACATACAATAAAAATAATTACTAAAGAATTCTCCACTCTCTAAAATTAGTTAATATACTATTTATCATAATAATTTTATATTAAATGTAATGGTTGATATAGTTAATAATTTTATATCTATTATTTTTAATGTATTACATGAAGATATTACTTCATGTAATCATCTTGAAACGTGTTTTTTAGATTTTTTTTTTTGCAAAATCTTTTTATTAATCATTGAGAATTCAAAACAACATATTAATAACTTATTACTGAATTTATCATATGTATAGTACTTTTTATTATTTTTGTTTTTAATATTGTTAATGAATATTGTTTTGAATCGTAAGAAATTAGAATATAAAGATTCATATTTGCAATATTTCAAATAAAAATATTAACCAATATTATATTTAATGGTAATGAACCTTAATATTAATGAATAAGTGAAAGTTACGTATGTGGAAATTACAAATATGAAAGGGACAGCATGATTGTTTTTCCATAGAACAAAAATTAATGAGATTTTCTATTAATGAATTAGTCTTCAATTCATCATGCATCGGTTTTTCTTCTTCTTGCCTCGTACATACATGTTTCTTGCTTTGCTTTGTCTAATGTTGTTGGTCTAAAGTTGTTTCCTTTTCTTTAAAAGAACTTTAGAATTAGTCTAAAGTTGCTTTGTCTAAGGTCAGAAATTTCTCTCTTCCTTCCATCAATTACCTCATAAAAAAGAATAAATAAAATAAACATTTATAAAAAAAAGATTATCAACAATACAATAATTTTTTGAATTCAAAATTTATCAGTTAATTTATAAAATTATCATTAAAAATAATAAATTTAAGTTAATCTAACTCCAAACTAATGTTTGGCTTAAAAAAAAATTAGGGTTCAAATTCTCACGCTTCACTTTTCTTAGATCAAAGTCTCTTTTTTAAAAAAATTATAATAAAATTTTTTATACAATATTATTTGTTATCTTAGCATTGGTGTTGTACTGTTGTTTTATGCTAATCAAACTTTATAGCCTTTGGAATTGCTTACCAGCTAAAGTCATTCCGAAGACACTAGTGGAGTCAGAAAAAGGACATCGATCGTTTGGTGCATTTTTGCTTCAACCCATTGTCACGCTACACAAGCAATTACTAGTAACTTTTTTTTCTAAATTGTTCAAAAGGGAATTTAATTTAAATTGTTCAAAATTAAATAACAGGCGTTCAACTTCAATGTCTAATTAGACTTACATTACCATCTTTACATAATTATACTTATCTTTTTAACTATCTTCAATCATCACTTCTAAGTTTTTTATTTTCTGCTATTTGTTTCTTATTTTCAATTCATTTTCTAATTAGTAATTAATTATACTCTAACTATCTCATTTTCTTTATCTATCATTCCCTATTTGGATATTTCAAAATTATCATCTTTGTTTTTCCAACACAAAATGCTATTACTTTTTTATAGGAGTATATTCCAAAATCATTTTGATTTTTTAATTACATTTTTATATTTAAAGCCTCAAAATATAAATTTTATATAATAAATTCAAGTTTTTAATATAAAATACACCAAAATCTAATGAGTAATTTTCTTAAATACCATGAAAATCGGATGGAGAAAATGAAAATTTGAAGGAGGGAATATAAATAAAATTTCAATGTGAAAAATTAAAATAAAAGAATATAATATGATTATATAATTTGAATAATTTCTGTAATTGTAAGGAACCTTAATATTAACAATATCTAAAAATTAAAAATGTGAAATCATTCATATATATATATATATATATAAAAGGGAGAAAATGATTGTTTTTGCATAGTACAACAATTAACGGGATATTGTGCTAATGAATTAGTCTTCAATTCATTATTCATACATGCTTTTCTTGTCTCTGCGTCGTACACATATGTGTCTTGCTTTGCTTTATGTGTCTCATGATTCATGAAACCACTCAAGTCTCAACGAAGACTTGACTCTTCAATATGTTTCTTGCTTTGCTTCATGTGTTTCATGATTCTTGAAGCCACTCAAGTCTCATAGAAGACTTCATCAAAGAAGTGAGGAGACAAAAGCAAACTCATAATATTAGTATAATATAAATGTGAATCATAATTATTATTAATTAGCTCTCTTATTACCATTTTCATTGATGATGATGAATTATAATTACCTGCACAATGATATATATATATATATATAAATATATATTATTTGAATACAAAAATAGAACTTTACTCAAATGGTTTATTTACTTCTCTTAAAAAGTGAATACTTATAAAATAAGGTTTAATTTTCAGAACTTATAAACTTATGCGAATGGCAAATTGATAATTTTTCAATTAGGTAAAATCCAATTTAACCCAAAATCATATTTAGTAAACTTATTTTATTATTGTATTATACAACTTAAAAGTGATATTTCTATCATTAATCGTAAAAATTTATAATATAAATATATACTTATAATATATAAATATATATAAACACACATTTATATATATCAATTCTATAAAAAAGAAAAAAAAAAAATATATATATATATATATATAATAGGAATCCACTTACACTAATATAACTTTACACTTTTTAGATTCTTAGATTAAAATTAAATTTATGACTCATTTGAATAGTAATAATATTTTTAAATTTTGATCCAAGTATAAAAAAAATGTATAAAAATTATACTAGTGTAAGTAGATTTTTTACGCACACACATACATATATGAAAGGTATTAGAAATTATGAGTCAACGTGTCATTATCTAATTTAAGTAAATCTCTTTTGATTCATTTAAAAGATAATTATGATTTAATATTTATTGCTTGTTAAAACTCCTATTGATCAAATAAAAACTAAAAAGAGAGTTATTTTGTTAATAACTCGTACATTAATAGAGTGTATGAATAATAATTATTAATTAAAGAAACAAAAATTATTCCTCTCTCTACCTATAAATTAATGTATTCTATCTGATGATTAAAATGTTATTTTCGGGTATCTGCTTCAATGCTCAAATTAGTAAGGTATATCAGAAATAAGTAAATAAGAGAGAGCAAAAAGCAGTTAAAAAAAGTAAAGAGAGTTGAGTAGTGAATCACATGTCTGGAAAGATTCTACCTTTTCTACCTTGTGGGTGGCAACGTCGCTAAGACCTACTATGTAGCTATTGAAATGACCACTTAAGTGTAACACTAATGAAGAGCTTAAAAGATAATAACATTTTCGTTAAAGATGAACAAAGAAATGAAACGGGAGAAATGCTACATTTAGATGTTATCATTAGAATGATTAATAAGTTCTCTACTGTAAAAGATGATAAAAGTTTATTATAAATTTAACTATAAATAAAAGGATAAACTTTAAAAAAAGTTATATATATATATATATGTCAAACTTTGGATAATTATAAGCCACAAAGTAAAAGTTTTTTAAAAAATCAACATGATTGTTACATTGAAATAGGTATTATAATTTGAGAATGTAATATTGCATATCATATTGTATCCTAAATATATTAAATAATTTTTAAAATTAATTATAAATAATATATATAAATATACAATAATTTTTAAAAAAAATATTATACATATTTAATGAGATTGAGTGATTAATGGATATAAACAAAAAGATATAATTATTTTTCAAACTCCTGACATATTTTGTTTCAAAAAAATATTTATATTTGATACATTGTTAATATAGAAATATTATATATAATAAGTAAATCATGAAAATATATTTTATAAAAAATTGATATTTTAATTTTAGACTCATAAAGATAATGATAGTATGAGATCTTTTCTATTGGTATTTAGTGTTTTCTTTGCTTTATAGTTTTAAGTCTTCCCATCATGAAAATGCTAAGCTTTCCTGCCCCATCATTACTTTATGAATAATAATCTTTCTTGTAGTTTACTTAAGTCAAGTTTGTCTTTTAAAAAAGACAAAAAAAATAGTAATTTACTCAATGAAGGCTGTCATTTATCTTCCAACTAACTGGGAATGGGTTTTAAGTTTAGTAATTATTAGTACTATATTTTAATCTTTTCAATGACTTAGACCAAAGCAAACGCTAATATTATTATTTTTGAAAAGTAAAGATGGGGGCAAAAAGATCAATACGCTTGCGTGCTTCATACCAAGACAAAGTATAAAGCAAAGAGTAAGACTTATCATTCTTTATATATCTGTAGGAAAAAATCTCTCCACTACTAAAAAATCAACTTTCTCAAAATTAGCTAATAGTGTTATTTATATATCTGAGGGAAAGAATCTCTCCACTACTAAAAAATAATGAAATTTGTCACTAAGCTTGACGTCTGAAGGGAAGTAAAACTTGCAAAGATTTATCGGTCAAGTCAACTCTGTTATTATGTTATTAACTGAAACACTTCTATTTTGAAAATTCTAATTAATAATTTTGTTTATTCTTCTTCTTCAATTCAAAGTTTGAATCTCCATTTGTTCCCTCCATCAACTTCCTCATATTTACCATTTATTTTTTTCTAAATAAGCATTCAGAGAAAAGAATAATACCGTAACAATTCTGTCTTTATAGTAGTATGCGTTATTCTTTGATCTGTAATAAAGTTTAGTCATCCTGGCACCGTACCATTAGATTAATTATTAAGAAAAAGGGATAAAGTTTAGTCTTATGGATATCGTTTGGTGCATTTTTTTTGTTGCAAAACCTGCTGTAATAGGGCATCACATGTTGTAAAAATATTGCCCACATTAACTGAAATTCTAAAGCAAAAGTATGAATGAAATGAAACGAGGGCAAAATGTGAAAGCATGCCGGAAACATTCAGCCAACAAAGTGAAAGTGCTGCAACTGAGTTTCCACGCATTCAGATTTCGCTTGTATATTGATGTCAAAGTCAGAGGAAATAATTGGAGACAGGAGCTTAGCTTTAGACCGTGCTTCACCTTCCCATCCATTTCATTAGATTTGATTAATTGCTTCTCTCTTGGACTTCATTTACTGATGACAATATATACTAAATAATCATATGTTTGGTATTATCTAATTTGTTTATATTCTGATAAAAATTTATAAATTGATAATTATGATTTTGGATAGTAAGTTTAATATCTGTAATGGATTTGGATAGGATTCTGATAGTATTCTTTAAATATCAAATATCTTATCCGTTTAAATTTTAATAAATATTATCGAACATCGGAATCCATTATCCGTTTACATATATAAAATTTTTAAATCTTAACAAACAACATTTATTTGTTATTTATTAAAATTGAACTTGAATTTTAAATTTAATTTAATTTATTTTATATTTTTACAAAAAAACTTAAATAATCAAATATTTTAACGATTTAGATATTTAGCAGATAATGCTTATTTAAATAGATTTAGATTCGGAAATCAAAACTAAATTTAATTAAATAATGGATTCTAATATAATGAAAATTAAATAAATTCATATACAAATACCTCAAAAATAGCAAAATCTTTTTATTAATATTGAAAATTTAAAACAACATATTAATAATATAATATTGAATTTATCATAAGTATAGTACTTTTTATTATTTTTGTTTTTAATATTGTTAATGAATATTGGTTTGGATAGTATGAACTTAGAATATATAGATTCATATTTTATATTTTAAATACTTCAAATAAAAATATTAACCAATATCATTTTTAATGGTAATGAACCTTAATATTAATGAATAAGTGAAAGTTACAAATGTGAACATTAGAAAAATGAAAGGGACAAAATGATTGTTTTTTCATAGAACAAAAATTAATGGGATTTTCTATTCATGAATAAGTCTTCAATTCATCATGCATGAGTTTTTCTTGTTCTTGCCTCGTACACATATGTTTCTTGCTTTACTTTGTCTAATGTTGTTGGTCTAAAGTTGCTTTGTCTAAGGTCAGAAATTTCTCTCTTCCTTCCATCAACTACCTCATAACAAGACAAATAAATAAAATAAGTACTTATAAAAAAAAATATTAATAATAAAATAATTTTTTAATTTGAGATTTATCTCAATTGATTTATATAGTTACTGTTGAAACTAGTATCTAACATATTTAAAGTTCAATTTCTCATGTCTATAACACCTTCTCTTCCCATAGACCACAAAATTTTTCTTTTTTAAATTCTGATAATTTTTTCTATACAATATTATATGTTATCTTAGCATTGGTGTTGTTTTATGCTAATTAAAGTTTATAGCCTTTGTAATTGTTTACAAGCAAAGTCATTCAGAAGACAAAAATGGAGAATGAATATTGGCATACCAAGCACTAATAGTGGAGTCCGAAAAAGGGCATCATTGGTGCATTTTTTGTTTCAATCCCATTGTCACGCTGCACAATAAATTAATAGGAACTTTTCTCTTTTTTTTTTTTTTTTGAAAATCGTTCAAAAGGGAATTTAATTTAAATTGTTCAAAATTAAATAATAAGTATTCAACTTCGATGTTTAATTAGACTACATATTATTATCTTTACGAGATTATACTTATCTTTTCATATGTCTTCAATCATCAGTTCTAAGTTTTTATTTTTTGTTATTTATTTCTTATTTTCAATTCATTTTCTAATTAGTAATTAATTATACTTTTATTATCTCATTTTCTTTATCTATCATTTCCTATTTGGATATTTTAAAATTATTATCTTTGCATTTTGCAACACGAAATGCTTTTACTTTTATGTACGAGTATAATCCAAAATCATTTTGATTTTTTTAATACATTTTTATATTTAAAACCTCAAAATATAAGTTTTATATAATAAATTTAAGTTTTTAATGTAAAATACACCAAAGTCTAATAAGTAATTTTCTTAAATATCATAAAAATCAAATAGAGAAAATGAAAATTTGATGGAGGAGATATAAATAAAATTTTAATGTGAAAAATAAAAAAAAGAAAATGATATGTATATATAATTTGAATAATTCCTGCAATTGTAATGAACCTTAATATTAATAATATCTTAAAGATATGAAATCACTCGTCTGTGTTTGTGTGTGTGTATCTATATATATGTGTGTGTGTGAAAGGGAGAAAATAATTGTTTTTTGCATAGTACGACAATTAATGGGATCTTTTTCTTGAATTCATTATTCATGCATGCTTTTCTTGTCTTTGTGTCGTACACATGTGTTTCTTGCTTTGCTTTATGTGTCTTATGATTCATGAAACCACTCAAGTCTCAGCGAAGACTTGACTTCTTCAAATTATTGAGGAGACAAAAGCAAACTCATAATATGTTAGTATAATATAAATGTGAATCATAATTATTATTAATTAGCTCTCTTATTATCATTTTGTTGATGATGATGAATTATAATTACCTGCATAATGAAATATTTATTGCATGAATAAAAACATAGAGTTTGATATAAATGATTTATTCATCTCCTTTAAAAAGTGGATTCTCGTAAGATAAGATTTAATTTTCATCATTTATAAATTTTGTTTATCTAATTTTTCCTAAATCTTGATCTCTTTTGTACTTAAACTTAATTGGCAAGTTTTCAATTAGGTAAAATCCAAGTTAACCCGAAATTATCTTTATTAAACTTATTTTATTATTTTATTACATAACTTAAAAGTGATATTTCTATCATTATACTTACTTGAAAAAATTTATATAATCGTAAAATTTTATAATATAAACATATACTTGTTATATATAAAAATATATATAAACACACATGTATATATATCAATTCTATGAAAAAGAACACATATATAAATAATAGAAATTCACTTACACTAGTGTAATCCTATACTTTTTTGGATCCTTTGATCAAAATTAAATCCATAACTCGTTGGAATCATAATAATAATTTTAAATTTAGAAAATTTGATCTAAGTATCCAAAAAAATTATAAAGATTATACTAGTGTAAGTAGATTTTTTGCACGCGTGCGTTTGTGTATATATATATATATGTATATGGAAGTGTTAGATATTATGTAGTCAATGTGTAATTGTCTAACTTAAGAAAATATCTTTTGATTCATTTAAAAGATAATTATGGTTTAATACTTAATGTTAGCTAAAACTCCTATTAATCAAATAAAAACTAAAGAGAAAGTTATTTTGTTAATAACTCATTCGTTGATAGAACAAATGAATAATGATAAGTGATTAAAGAAAGAAAAATCGCTACTCTCTCTACCTATAAATTAATATGTTCTATCTAATGATCGAAAAGTTATTTCGAAGCATATGCTCCGACACTTTAGTAAGGTATATTAAAAGCAAAGAAATGAGAAAGAGCAGGAAGCAATTAAAGGAAGTAAAGAACGTTCGTAATGAATCACATGTCTGGTATGATTCTACCTTCTCTATCTCGTGGGTGACAACGTGGCTAATTGGGCTTCCAAGTGTAAGACCTAATATGTGATTGTTGATATTATCACTTAAGTGTAAAATAATAAAGAGTTTAAAAAGAAATCCTACATTTAGACGTTGTCGTTAAAATTATTAATAAGTTCTCTATTGTAAAAGATGATAAAACTTTATTGTAAATTTAATTATAAATAAAAGGATAAACTTAAAAAAGTGTTACATATATGTCAAACTTGGATAATTATAAGTCATGAAGTAAAAGTTCAAAAAAAAATATCAGTATAATTGTTAAATTGAAATAAATATTATAATTTAAAAATCTAATATCAAGTATCATACCGTATTGTAAATATAGTAAAATAAGTTTTAAAATTAATTATAAATAATATAAATATAAAATAAATTTTTTTAAAAATATTATATACATATTAATGGGATTGAGTGAATAATGAATATAAACAAAAAGACATCATTATTTTTTCATCTCAACATATTTTGTTTTATAAATAATTTATATTTGATACATTATCAATATATAAATATTATATGCTATAAGTGAATCACAAAATTGGACTCACAAAGATAAGATAATGATAGAATGAGAATTTTTTTTTTATTGGTATTAAGTCTTTGCTTTGCTTTACACTTTTAAGTCTTCTCATCTAGTAAATGTCTAAGTCTTCTTGCCCCATCATTATGCTATAAAAAATAATATTTTTAGTAGTTTGCTCTTAAGTCAATTTTATCTTTTAAAAAAGACAAAAAAAAAAAACACAATAATTTACTTAGTAAATGTTATCTATTATCTTTCAATTAAATTGAGAAACTCAAAATAGATTTTAAGTATATAAATTATTATTACTATATTTTAATCTTTTCAATGACTTAGACTGAAGTAAACGCTAATATTATTATTTTTGTGAAGTAAAGATGGGGAAAAAAATCTGACGCATTTGCATGCTTTACCGCAAGACTAAGTATAAAGAAAAGACAAAGATTTATCATTCTTTCTTTGGTTTTACTTTTCTTTTTAAACCTTTTCTTAATTTCTATAATAAGTCTTAATCTTCGCTTTATACTTATTTTTGTAAAGTAAAGATGAGGACAAAAAGACTGATACATTTGCATGTTTCATGTCAAGACTAAGGATAAAGCAAAGACTAAGACTTATCATTCTTTCTTTCTCTTTTGTTTTTTTTTTTTTTCGTCCTTTTAAAAACTTTCCTTAATTTCTATGATTAGGTCTTAGTTTTTGCTTTATACTTATTTTTGTAAAGTAGAGATGGGGGCAAAAAAACTGACACACTTTCATCTTGGAGTAACACACATCATAAGAAAATTGGCTTTCCATGATTATCTATACAAAACCATATCCAAGAGGCAATCCGTAAGTGATAGAACAAAATGTAGTGTCAAAGGTAACAGCACACCAAATACTGTATACGCACGAATAGAATCTGCATATGACCATGAAATATTTTCAACCTTACTATTTTCATCTGTAGTATAATCATAAACAAAATTACAATCCCTCTCTGCCATAGCCTTGCAGGCCTCAAGAAGTTCCAATGTATCATTTTCTGTATTCTCGGTAAGCAAAGCATCACTTTCTTGAACAGTCTTTTCACGGAGTCCGTACAAATTTCCTAGCATCCTTCTTGATAGAAGGCAACAGTCCGGGCTGGACTCCTTTTTCTAATTTCCAAACTTTCATGATACTGTTGACAGGAAACCCAGCTTTGGAGAGTAAAAGAATTCTTTTCTGATCTGCTTCCTGTATTTTCCGAAATGCAGGAAGCAAACTTACTTGGTCATCTTCCAATAATTCATGGTTATTGACATTACTAAATTGTGAAACACACCATTAACATCATGGATGATTTCTTTTGTCGAATAAAATTTTGCATCACATCCACATCGCACTGAATTCCAGTCTCTTGAATGCTCCACATTGGCCTTTTTTCTTGGTTGATTAAACACATATCTATAACAGATAAAATCTCGATGGTAGATCCCTAAATTCTAGCTTGCCGTGGAGCGTGCTTTTGTTATTGAAAATCCATTCTTCCATGCAAAATTGCTATAGTACTAAAAACCATCATCATCACTTTTGAATATTTGACCAACATATGGCATGAAGACAGCTTCTGATGATAAGGATGTTGAAGCTGTCTCATTCTTTATTACCTGAGAGTGCTGAGAGCTTACTGATATCTGATCTTCTCCTTCATACTTAACATAACACTTCCAATCTCCACATGGAAACTGCTGATGTCGAATCCAAACGTTATTTGACGGTTTCATTGTCATTTTGTGGGAAAAGAAGTGATAAATTCCCAACCTTGATGCTCTTCTTAGTACCTGGAGAAAGAGAAAGCCTAACTTTTCCGATAGGGAAGTGAAGGGGCTTAGCAGAAGTCCTGAACACCTTCCAATTTCAGTAAGGATATTTTTCAGTATAACTTTACTCACATTAATAATATTTTGGCCCCTGCATGGGTGAGAATATCGTTGCCTTTCCACATAAAAGTCCTATAAAATGGAAACAATTTTGTACCTGAAAATCTTTTATTCATGGTAATTTTTTAACAAAATTTTAATTGGTAAATGATTAATTTGTTTGTAATGGATACTTATAAATGCAATACTTCATGCACACCAACTTTTGACTCCATACCAAAAGATTAAAGTTTCAATGTCTCCCACCTGCTTAAAAGAAACAACTAAGAGAATAAAAGAAACTATAAGAACCCATCTAGTTGGAGCTCCTACTTTTTGCTTTTAGAAGAATTACTAGAGAGGAAAAGCCAAAGGTAAAAAAACAATATCATAATTGATCTAAAACCAAAAAACAAAAATTAAAATATAAAATCAATTATAACACAATTAGTTTATATAGAAGTAAAATCATGTAGTTAATCATAAAAAATTTACATATTTTGTGGATAACTCTTCAAAATTTTATTTCTTATCGAAATGCAATTTTTGCTTTTTTGCTTCCAGAAGCAAAAATACAAATAGCAAAAACCCGAACAAAGAGACTCTAAATAAGGCAAAACAACTAAGAACTTCATATGGTTTGCTAATACATTAATTTTGCACAAGTAATTTTATGTTCTCAGTAGTTCCCTTTTTTGGTTTTTTCTGTTTTTGGTCATTAAGTTATATTCTAATTTTATTAAATTTAATTTTTTGAATTTTTTAAAATTTATGTATGTACAGTGCTTGAAATTTACATTTTATTTTGCAATTACACAATTTTTTATACAAATATCGTATATAGCATATTTTTTAAAACAATGTTTATATATACCGTATACATACATACATTTGTATGCAATACTATAAATGCTATTTTTATCTCCCCAAACCCCCTCTCCCTCTAAAAAAGGGGGGTAAGACAAGGCTTATATAAGAAATCAAACTTTAACACTAGAAATTTGAACCTAAAATTCAACAGCTTGAACATAATGTTAAAGTATGCTTTTGATCTACTACAACAACCAAGGCTCTAAATGCAATTTCAAAAGCTAGAAAGGAAGGGGAGGAATAGTGAGGGCAAAGGGAAAATGGGAGAGCAGGAGATCAAACTCTACCATAAGCAAACCAACAAAATACTGAGCCCAGGAGGTGAACAAAGAGACAGGGCAAAAGATTTTTGCTGAATATGGATGCAACAAAGAAAAGATCAGATTATAACCACCTTTTCACATAAACATTCAATTCCTAATTTGCAAGAAGAACCTGTTATGTCATATATATTAATTCATTTTGGAAACAGAAAACATGGACGAAACTTGTCTAGACCAAGATACTTGTAACCAATGAAATGGAAATCCAAAAAACTCGCTCCATTCAGTTGTTGGAAAATGCAAAATGTACAATTAAACAATTGATGATTGCAAGCTAGAACTCCATAAAAGGTAACACTTTCCAACCAACTATTTCATTTTATTTTTATTTCCCTTTTTCAACCACCCTCCCATTCTTCCCCATAATAACAAGAGATTTAAACTGCAATAATCATTCTTTTGCAGCAAATTTAACAGCTAGCAATTGAATGACAAGATCGACAATTATGTACGGTAATAGTCAAAGAAAATACTAATTGGCAATACTCGATATTCTTTTTCACATAGTAGTTCAATTTAAATCATAAAAATAAATGAAATATGGGTAAAACAGAACAGAACCAACATACAATAAAGCCTGAGAAACAAAAATAAGAAAAAAAAGAGTTATGCTTAGCTAAAAATAGAATTCGTTCTACACAGTGAAAGTCTAACAAAGATCATAGAAAGAAGAAATTAAAAAAAAAAAAAAAGATCAAATACTCTGCCCTTGCCGATGTTGGGTGTCCAAAAATTTGCTGCAATTGCTCCAGCTCTCGAATTATAGTGTCACTGTAAAAACAGGAGATAAAATCAATTAAAATAAGACCCATATTTTACAGTAAAAAAAAAGAATTTTTTAAGATTGAAAATAAAACTGGGCATGAGGAAATTTTTACCAGGAAAAAGAAAAAGAAGAGGGGGAAAAATTGATTGAAACCCCATAACTTTAAACCCCTTTTGACAACATTTTTCTTTTATTTTGCTTTTCTATGTTAATTGCTTTGCGTATCTTTCTTCAATCAGTTTATAATTCCAAAAAATTACCAAATTGGGGAATCGATCATTGTGTTTTAGTGCAAAGGAAAGCCCGATTTCGGTATTAATGGACCCAGCCCATGTAAGAAAAACTGTGTCTTTTGACCCAATAGGCCTATCAATACCGGTAATTAATTTTGCTTTTTTTGTTGATTATTAATTTTATTTATATGTATGAATTTTTTTTTACTTTTTTTTTTTGAAAAACAAACAGTTTTAGAGCCCACTATTCGTATTTTTGTTTTCGAGGTATTAGGTTTTCTTTCCTCTATGATTGTTACTTTATTGTTTTTGTTTGATCAATGAAAGAGGATTTCTTTCATTGTGTTAAATATTGTGTTAAATATCTTTTTGTTTTCTTAATAACAATTTGGATAAGGAGTGAAATTAATTTTAGTAAAATTAAAAATAAAGACAATGATAAAATTACGACTAAAATTTTGTAAACATTTTGTGCGATGAGGTTAATGTTTTCTTGTTAATGCTTACGTTTTAGATTAGGCAGGGGATTTGAACACAAGAATCCATTCCAGGGAGCAAGAACACAGGCTAGATGATCAGGAGATGCTTCTAGCGGCAATGTCTTAAGCACTAACTTAAGAACACAGGCAATGAGGCTTTCATCAACCCCTAGTCATCAAATATCCCTCCACCCGCACAAAACCTCCAAAAATAAATGCCGAACTAAAACTCAAAACAGGCTAAATTGAAAATTGCAGAAGGCTTGACAAAATGACCAGTGATTCAAAGCATATCATGTCTTCAGAGGTCCATGATTTCTGACATGAATTGTTCAAAGAAGAGGATTGGCTGCCAAGATGCATGGAGTTTAGTCCCTGAAAAATTAGATGTTTTAAGAGAAAGTGGGGAAAATCTAATCAAGATTTTATCATTCCTTTATGTCCAAAAAAAGATTCAATTATTTGAATTTTATAACTTCATTTATTAATTATGGATTAGTAGTTATATCAGAACAATGCTTGGCAGATCATTTTGTATATTTGACTGTATATCTAGTAATGAATGACCATTTCTCCTATTAGATAGAGAACAAATTACCGAAAGGATTTACTTGAATCATGAAGATGTGAGTATATGTAAGGTCATCATCCAAGCAACCAAGGTACTCTCTTGGTAGTGGTCCATGGTGGATACCTGATGCAAATTTTCAGTCCTACCTTGGGTGGTTTTCACTCCTACCTTGGGTGGTTTTCACTTTCAAATGTGAGTCATTAGTACCTCTTTCATGCAACGACTTGAAGTTGAGAGGGAAAAGGCCATTTGCTTGTGCCTGGACATATGATGCAGCTAAAGCAGCAATTATGTAAGTAACATCTACGCGGAATAAGCCTTTATTCAGAAATCATATGCTTTTCCGAACTGTATTCTGGCAATCCATGCTTTCTTTTCCAAGAAATATGTTGGCCCTGGTATCTTCTCAAACCATTGGCCTGAAGCTGAGAAACAAAAAATCAAGGCTTTTATACTCATAAGCTCTATTTTATAGAACTATAGCTTACAAGAAAACATTTAATTTTTTTTTTTTTTTTTACTGTGTGTTGTGAGTGCGGAAGCAGAGAAACAATTGATGATTTTGGATTAACATGAAGAAAATACTCCAAAGTAATTAGCTATAAAATGTTAGGGAAAACCTATCAATTGGCAGTACAGATGCATACCTGGATCTCTTATATGAAAATAAGCCACGTCGGATAAAAGGGCAGCAACAAAAATGATTTTGGCTTCGAAGAATAACACCTACACCAGAAATCTTGAAAAGGACTCACACTTCATCTCCATTTGCATCATGATCAAGGATTCTGTCTCAACAAATTTCCCAACAAATCTTGAGATTTCCACCCAATTCTCTATTCTCTTGTTCATTATTTCAGGCTCAGTCATTGCTCTACATGCCATGTAGCTTGGTTTAGACTTCAGATTCCTAAACTAAAAAATGGTAAAAAATTACTGATAATGAACGGCCTAAAAGAAAGTTGATGAAGAATGACAATGCTACAAGAACAAATATGACATGATAATGAATAATTAGGCAATCAGATAGAACTTTTTAGATAGACCAACCATGCAAAATCGGAAATATACCACAATTAGTAACAACACATTTGGGTTATTAACTATTCCAAAATGCTTACCTGTTGAGACTGAAAATTGAATTCTGATGGAATCACCTTGATCTTCTCCTATTCCTTTTGTAGCAGTCAAGCCATTTGTTTCCCATCTCATTCAGCACTGTATATCCAATAGATAATCCAATCACCAATCCACATGCATACCCAATCAATACGATTCTCCAATCAGATAAACCATCTAGCCATGAATCTACATCTTCCATTGGAGGAGGCATTGGAACAGCAGCTCCATTGCATTTCCTTGTCAAAGGTGGCCCACATGATCTTGGGTTCCCTTTGTAAGAATCGTTCGAAAATGTACCGAATTGATTGCTTTGCTGTATGCTTCCTTCAAAGGGAAGCATTGACATTTCAAACAATGACCATCTGATGGGAGAGTAAATAAAGAAGAATGTATTGATTCAGAGAGGCGGTTCCCCTACAAAGAAAGATGCAAGATTTGAAACTCCAGATCTATGAAATGCAGGGATAAAATCACTGAAATTGTTATTAGATAGATCCAGTTGCACAAGGTTAGTAAGATTTGCAATTGATGATGGAATTTGCCCAGAGAAATTTGTAGTCAAAATCGATAAGATCCGTAAAGCAATGTTTAACAAAAATTCTGGCAACTGACCCATCAGATGGTCATTGTTTGAAATGTCAATGCTTTGTATTTTTGGCAATGAGAGAACTTTTGTTGGAAAATACACACTCAAATTGCAATTCACTAAACTGAGAGAAACCAAACTAGAGGAAATTTCCAAGAAATTAGGAGGCAAATAAGAGATTGGATTCCAACCAAGGAAAAGTTTGGAAAGAAAAGATAGTCTTGAGAGTGAAGAACAAAATGCACTTGTCAAATTACATTTCGATAGACTTAAAATATGCAAGTTTGGAAGTGCTATGGATGTGGCTTCACACCATTTACTACTTTGAGTTGAAATGTTCACACTATCTAGACGTTTGCAAGGGGTCTTAAATTTTGGATTAATGTCTTGAAGTTTGGGTTTTCTAGTTTTAGAGGTTGTTGAAGTTCAAAAGGCAATGGATAGTAGTAGAAGTTATTGTATGGATGGAGAATTTGGTTATACCGTTGATAGCAAGAATCTTGATTAGATAAATCAAGAGAGATTAACCTTGTTAAGTATGAAATCTCCACTAGAATTTTGCTATGGAAACATGAGTTTGAAAAGTCAAGATGAGTAAAATTTGAAAATCTGTCAAACTCATATTGAAGCAGAGTGATATTAAAATTGTTCCCAACAAAATTAAGGTATTGAAGATGATGAAGATTGAAAATGGAGTGAAAGCTACCAAAAAGGTTTTTGTAACTGAAATCGAGCTCAATCACATGACCAGAAGCATCACATGTAATTCCTTTCCAATAGCAACAATCTATGTTGGGATCCCAAAGCTCAACTTTGGAAGAGAAAGTAAATTTTGGGGCATAGTTTATTCTTACATTACATTACATTCACATTTTCTGCCCAACACTTGGCAACAGTATCCTAAATAATGTTGAAGACAAATGGAAAGGTGATCATCTTCAAACCGATTTGTCTTTTTTTTTTTTTTTATAATGATTATTTATTTAATTAACATTAATGTCAATGTACCAGCATATAATTAAATCTATTAAGAAGAAGAAGTTTTGGATTTTATATATGTATATGAAAGCTATTTGAACCAGAAATAAATTTTAAAAAATAGTGCAAAGAAAATATGATTAAACAAATGATGGGTTCAAACTTTAGGGGCATTCAAATTGGAAATTGATCAAGCAATTCTGAAGAAATGCACTCTTTGAATATTTCGTGTATCTACCAACTACCACATTTTTCCATTGGAGACAAGAGAGAAGTTCCAAATCTATCATAATCAAAACTTGATGATGCTGATGATCAGCTAGATATATCATGTTTAATTTTGTGGAAGTTAACAAGCAAGTTCTTTTTAAAATTAATAAAATATAACCACATAAAGTTCTTGCAATACTTTTAATTCTAAATCAAAAAAGACCCAATGTTAGGATATTTTAGATGTATACCATTATTTCTGTTGCCCTCTTGCATCCACAGGCATGGTTTCTTGATTTTGCAAAAGTATGGAGCCCATTTTTTTAAACTTGAAACTATTAAAAATTAAAAATTATTTTTCACTTAAAACTGTTAAAAATTAAAATTTAATATTTAAAGCATCAAATATTTTATAAATAGATTACATTTTTATTGACGGAACACATTATTTCAAGATAAATTAATAATCTAAAAATATGTCTTTGTTGATTTCAAAAACCATAATATTCGTTTTTTTAGCTTAGTACTAAGAGAGTGATTTAAACGTGTATGAAAGGGTTGAATATGCAACCTGTTCACTTATCAAATCTTATTTAACGAATTTGATGATTACTTTGCAGAATGTTTAGCCATACAATATTTTTAGTCTCACATTTTGCTTGAAATGTAGAGATTATGATTAAAATCCTGTTACGAAACAACCAATTAATAAACTAATCAACCTGTCAAGATAAAAAATCTGACCGGCCGACTGACTAACTTGTAATAATGAATTTGGTCAATGCATTTTCTTTTTCTTATTTTTAAGTACAAATACGTAATTACTATGTATTAATTGATGATAAAATTTAAATATGATAATACTAAATACAATACAGTCATATAATTCAAAATAAAACATAAAAGCGATACAATTCAATATTTAAACAAAAATTATATGAGTTTAATAAAAATAAAAATATATATTTTATATTTGATTTATTAATATGAATTATGACATAATAATTTTTTTATTTTATATATTTAATATAAAATAAATACAACATTAATACATAAATGAGCAAATCTAATAAAAATGTCAATTAGCATTGTAGTTTTCTCACCTTTTGGAGTATTTTAATATATAACAATATAGTTTAATGCAAATTATCTTGGCAATTCTATACAAAGAACATCTATATCTAAACCAGATTATTCTAGAACATATCTACACAATGCATATTGAACTGCCGAGAAAGTCATAATTGGGAAAAAAAAGATATGGTTTTCATTATCATTTTAAACATATCATTTTTTAATGAAGGCTTTGAAAGATCTAAAATTGACAAGTATGATATTTAAATGATTTACTAATTAAATGGGAGCTTGAATGATCCAACAGATTATAAATTGTTGATTTCATATAAAGCTGTTTTAGTATAAAGGAAGACTATTGCTTGATTTATCATTTATTATTGAAGTAATTAAGGATGATGATGCGATATTAGCAATACATAATTGATATAATTGATGCATCTTTTTTTTTTTTTTTTTTTCTATCAAGGAGTTTTCTTTAAAGAATAAAATAAGGAAAGTAGGCCTTCGGATCCCAGAACGAAAAAAGGAGAGGGTGTTTTCACCCTGCCCTTCCTCCAAAGCTTTATTTTTTCTTTATTTTTTATTTTTTTTACTTTTTATTTAGTTTTTTTAATTTTTTTATGAAATAAATTTTGTAGAAAAAATAAAAGTACGGATGATAAAATAATTTGTATTCGATTAATTTTAATTGGCATGAAGTGCATTCTTTTTAAATTAAGATTGAATCTTTTTTTTTTTTTTGAAAATAGGGTTGTGTTGAAGAAGGATTTAAAGTGTTCTACTCTGCCAAGGTGGTACCTCTCTCTCTTGTTTTTTGTTTTTTTACCTTTTAAAACTTCTGATTTTTTGGTATTTCTTTTTTTCTTCTAATTTTTTACTTTTAGTTTTTATTAGATAAATTTTTTAATAAAAAAATTAATTGAAATAGAGGTGACAAAATAACTTGTATATAATAGGTTTTGATTTATCCCAATTCAATTGGTGTGTTTCCTTTTTATTCGAGATAAATGAGCTGAATTTTTTTTTTTAAATCAAGCTTAGAAAAAAGTAAGATTTTTAGTGTTACACTTCGATTTTGGTATATATAAAAATATATATTATTATTTATTTAATTCTATATTTATATATATTTTTTAATAAAAAATATTATTTAATATTTTAAATTAATAAATTTATGTGTCACTCCAATTGACTTCTTTAGTCATTTTTTTGTTTTTTTAAATTTTTATTAGATAAATTTTATAAAAAAAAATAAATAGATGTAGGAATGATAAAACAATCTATAGGTTTCGATTCGCTAAAATCTATAAGTTTTTTTTTTTAAATAAGAATTGAGTTAATTTTTTTCTCTTTGAACAATTTAGGTAAAGTCATGATTAGATTTGGAGTATTTAATTTCAATTCTCCTTTGGATATATAAAAGAATATATTTTATTATTTATTAAATTTATATTTATATATTATATTAATAAATATACTATTTAATACTTAAAATTAATAAAAAACAACATTTATATATGTTGTAATTTATATTAAAAAAATAAATATCCTTAAATTTGTCTATATGTTATCATCCATTAAAATTTATATAAAATTTTTACTTTTTCATATTTAAAATATAATTTAAAAAAATAAAAAAATCCAGATCTAATTCTAATGTATATAACTTTTATAGAAAAAACAAAGCTTCGCTCTTTGGAAAATTCAATTGTTTCAACTTACTATCGTAATTGAAGGTTAAACTTATTCTTTTTCAAGATTACTTTCTGCCATATATTTCCATTTCCCAAACTTCATATGTTGGTGCAAAATGCACCATGCAAAGATATTTTCTCTCTCTGTACACGACAAATGGATTTTTTTCAAAGCATGTACTTGTAATATATATTTATATATATATATATAAATTATAAACACAAATTTAAAACAATATATTGTTATATTATTATAATTATCCAAAGTTCTCACATTTAAAAAAAAAAAGTTATGATTACATCATCATTAATATTACTAAATACATAATTTTTTCAATATATGTAATTAAAAATTATTCAATCAAGAATCATTATTAATATTATTAAATTTTATTTTGATGAATTTATTAATTTTATCGACAGAAATAACATTAAGGAAAAAAATTTTGAGAATGTTTATAAAAATTTTTCTTTTAAATTTTTAAAATTTTTTTAATATTTAAGGTGCCTATGAACAACATACTCCAACCTTTGCATCTGACACTGTATACAAAAACAATTGATACCCATGTGTAGGATGATGATCAGCTATTTGTGTGGGGATATCCAAGAATTCTTCCTTTGTTAGATTAAAAGCAGTGATGCACTCATGTTTTGTTTTGAACCATTTACAATTCCTTCTTAATAATATGATTTTAATACATCTTAAATTACAATATGAATAAAACTAAGTTATTAAATCACATAAAATAATAAATAAAATTAATAATTTTCATTGATCTCATTCGGCCTACACAAAAAATATAATTTTTTAATAGGATTAATGTCATAAATAATTTTTAAATTATAGTGAAATATTTAATATAATATTTAAATTTTAAAAATTTTTAATGTGATATTTGACAGTCTAATCTAACTCAAAATACCAGTCACCCACATGTTTTGTACAAATTACTAACTTGGAAACTCATGATTGTCATTTGTAAAATGAGGTTAGGAAATTCAAAAGACATATCCTAGTTTGCAGGCAAATTTTGTTTTTAGTTTTAAAAGCAATGCTAAATTTAAAAAGGAAATGAGGCGTTGAAAGTTGAAACCTTCTTGAATTATATTTCAAATGAAATTACTTTAGTTAAATATCATTTAGTGTAGAGATATAATATATATATATGTATATATATCACACTTATAATGCAAGAGGGTATTTAAATAATTTTTTTTGTTTAGGCAATTAACTACAGCTCAAAGAATCAACAAAACAACTTCGGAGTTTTTAAGTATTCTAAAATACTTACCAAATGACTTTGAAACTTGAATTTTGATGGAGTCACCTAGAAGATTTTCTCCATTTTTGATTCCGGTTCCATGTCAACCTGTTAATCCGTTTGTTTCCCATTTCATTCAGCACTGTATATCCAATAGATAACCCAATCACTAAACCACATCCATACCCAATCAATACGATTTTTCAAACAGATATACCATCTACCTATGAATCTTCGTCTTCTTAGGGGGTGACATTCCAAGACCAACTTCATTGCATTTCCTTGTCAAAGGTGGCGCACACAATCTTGGGTTCCCTTTGTAAGAATCCATTGAAAATGTATAGAATTGTAGCTTTGTGGTAAGCTTCCCTCAAGTTGGTTGTAAGAGAGATTCAATACTTCACGGCAAGTTAGGCTTGTAAGCTGTGGAGGAATCTTTCCGGAGAGTTTGTTCTGGGAGAGGTCTAACGACTCAAGCTCAGTTAAGTTTCCAAGTGCTAAAGGGATTGGGCCAAGGAAGCTGTTGTAGGACAAGTTTAGCGCGTTGAGTGACTAGAGGTTTTGTATTTCTTCCGGTATTCTCCCATGGAAACTATTATTGGAAAGGTCAAGACAAGCAAAAATGGTTAAGATTTTCTTGTAAAAAATTTCAAACCCTTTGTTTACAATTGTCGTAGAGTCCTGGTAGTGCTTGTCTCCAATGTAATTATTAAGAAACGAAAGATTTGAAACTCCAGATCTATGAAAAGGAGGGATTAAGCCACTAAAATTATTAATTGCTAAACTCAATTTCACAAGATTTGTAAGATTTGCAATTGATGATGGAATTTGTCCAAAGAAACTGCAATTATGGAGACTTAAAGTTGTCAAAAATCAGAGACTACTAATTGATTCTGGTAGTTTTCCACCGAAATTTATAGAAAAAATCCTTAAGATCCGTAAAGCATTGTTTAATGGAAATTCTGGCAACTGACCTTTAAGATTGTAATTTTTTAAAATGTCAATGCTTTGTATTTTTGGCAATGACAAAACTTTTGTTGGAAAATGTCCACTCAAATTACAATTCATTAAATTGAGAGAAACCAAACGAGAGGAAATTTTCGAGAAGTTGGGAAGCAAGTAAGAGATCGAATTCCTACAAAGGACAAATTTGGAAAGAAAGGAAGTTTTGAGAATGAAGAACAAAATGGCCCTGTCAAACCATAGTTTGATAGACTTAACACATGCAGGTTAGGAAGTATTATGGATGTGGTTCACACCATTTAGTACTTTGAGTTGAAATGTTCACACTATCCAAGTAGAGCTCTGTAAGATGTTTCAAAATTTGGATTAATGTCTTGAAGTTTGGGTTTTTTAGTTTCAGAGGTTGTTCAAGTTGAAAAGGCAGATGGTTTGGATCAAGAATTTGCAAATATCTTAGATAGAAAGAATCTTGATTAGATAGATCAAGAGAGACTAACTTTGTTTCGTATGAAATCCCCACTGAAATTTGGTCATGGAAACATGAGTTTGAAAGATTGAGATGAGTTAAATTTATGAGTCTATCAAACTTATATTGAAACAGAGTGGTATTAAAATTGTTTCTAGCAAGATTAAGACGTTGAAGATGATGGAGATTGAAAATGGAGTGAAAGCAGCCTGAAAGATTTTTGTAACTGAGATCAACCCCAATCACATAACCAAGAGCATCACATGAAATTCCTTTCCAAGAGCAACAATCAGTGTTGGGATCCTAAAGCTCAACCTTGGCAGAGAAAGTAAAATTCGGGGCATAGTAAAGATCATGGTGCAATTGCAGGAGAGCAGTTTTTTGGTCATCAAGGCACTGGTTTTGAAGATCAGTAGGAGAACAGTAAAAAGATAGAATAAGAGATACAAAGCATGAAAAGAGAAATAAGGTAGGCAAAAAGAGTGAAATCAAGATACGAAGATTATATTGCTATTACCGAAACCTTTTATTTCGAAGTAAGTTAATAATTTAAAAAAAAAATGTGTTTTTGTTGATTTCAAAAACTATAATATTCCTTTTTTTTTTAAACTTAGTACTAAGAAAGTGATTTAAACGCGTATGAAAGAGTTGAATGTGCAACTTACTCACTCATCAAAACACCTATTTAACTAATTTGATGATTGCTTTTTTAGAATGATTAGCCATACATAATATTTGTAGTCTCACATTTTGCTTGAATTGTAGAGATTATGATTAAAAACTTGTTAAGAAACAGCCAATGAATAAACTAATCAGCCTGTTAAGAAAGAAAATCAGACCGGCCAATTGACCTACTTGTAATAATGAATTTGATGACTTATTAATTTTAAGTACAATGCATTTTTTTCTTATTTTTTAAGTACAAATACTTAATTATTATTTTTTAATAGTTAAAAAAAATTACATATGATGATGTTAAATATGATATGGTAACACAATTAGAAAAAAGACACAAAAACGATATAATTAAAATTTTAACAAAAGTCATTTGAGTTTGATAAAAAAAAAAACCTAAAAATTAAATTGTGTTTAATATATTAATATGAATTGTGACATAATAACTTTTGTATTTTATATATGTTCAACGTAAATATACGAATTTAGTAGATCTAATAAAAATGTCAATTAAAATTGGATCAAGATTTTTTTTTTTTTTTTGAAAATAGAGTTAGGTTGAAAATGGATTTAAAGTGTTTTACTCTGTCTTGTTATCCACATAATATTTCTATCTTTTTTTAAAAAAAAAAAAAACTTCCAATTTTTGGGATTTCCTTTTTTTAAAATTTTTTACTTTTAGTTTTTTATCAGATAAATTTTATAATAAAAAAATTAATTAAAATAGAGGTGACAAAATAACCTATAAATGATGGGTTTCAATTGGTTCCAACTCAATTGGTGCATATTCTTTTAATTTGAGATAATTGGATTGAGCTCTTTTTTAAATCGAGTTCAAGAAAGAATAAGATTTATAATATTACGTTTTCAGCTTGAATGTGTATAAAAAATATATTTTTTATTATTTATTCATTCTATATTTATATATATTTTTATTAAAAACATATTATTTAATATTTTAATTTAATAAATTTATTTGTCACCCCATTTGGTTTTTTTAGTCATTTTCATTTTTTAAAATTTTTTATGAGATAAATTTTATAAAGAAAAGAGTCAATAGAAGTAAAAATAACAAAACAACTTATATCAAACAGGTTTCGGTTTATTACAATTCAATTGATATGATTTTTTTAAAATAAAGATTGAGTTAAGTTTTGTTTCTTTATACAATTTAGATCAAGTCGAAATCAATTTTGATATATTCTGTCTTGAACCTCCTTTGGATATATAAAAGAATATATTTTATTATTTATTATATTTATATTTATTATATTAATAAAAATATTATTTAATATCATAATTTAATAAAAAACCATATTTATATAATTAAATTGTAATTTATATTGAAAAATAAATACAATTACATTTGTCTATTTGTATCATCTATGAAAATTTGATATAAAAATTTTACTTTGCTTACATTTAAGATATAATTTAAAAAATAAAAAAAAATATCGTGACAAAACGTGGATCTAATTTTAATGAAAGTAACAATTATAGAAAAAAAAAGCTTCTTCACTCTTTAGAAAATTCAATGGTTTCAACTTACAATCATAATTGAAGGTTAAAAGTGATTTGTTTTCAAGAGTATTTTTAGCCATATATTTCTATTATCCAAACTTCGTATGTTGGTGCAATATGCACCATGCAAAGATATCCTTTTCTCTCTCAATATCGTAATAGATTTTTTTAAAGTGTTTACTTATAATATGTATAAAAAATTATAAATATAATTTTGAAATAATATATTATTATATTATTATAATTATTTGAAGTTTTTATATTTTGAAAAAAAATTATAATTACATTATTATTAATATTATCAAATATAAAATATGTAATAATTAAACAATTAATCAATCAAGAATAATTGTTAATACTATTAAATTTATTTCGATGAATTTATCAATTTTATCGTAGAAATGATGTTTAGAGAAAAATTTTAAAGATGTCTATAGAAAAAGTTTCTTTTAAATTTTATTTTTTATTTTTTAATATTTGAAGTGTCTATGAACATTGTACTCCAACCTTTGCATCCGACACTGTATACAAAAAACAATCGATACCCATGTATAGGATGATGATCAGCTATCACCGTAGGGATATCCAAGAATTCTTCCTTTGTTAGATCAAAAGCAGTGATGTACTCATGTTTTTGTTTTGAACCATTTACAATTCCTTTGTAATAATATGATTTTAATACATCTTAACTTACAATACGAATAACACTAAGTTATTAAATCACATAAAATAATAAATAAAATTAATAATTTTCATTTATCCCATTTTTTATTTTGTATGACTTGTATAAATTATAATAAAATATTTAATATGATATTTAAATTTTAAAAAATTTTAATGCGATATTTGAATTAATCATATTAAAAATAAGAATCAAATTAATTAATAAATGCATAATTTAAATATCAAATTAAAAAATTTTAAAATTTAAATATAATATTAAATATTTTATTATAATTTAAAATTATTCATAATATTAATTTTTGCAATATTTTTATGGGTATGCTCTGCTACGCTACAACTTTATATAGAGGGATCCTTTTACGCCGTTAAAAAGTTGCTTAAAAAAGAAGTTCAGTGTGAACTAAACTTTTTTTAGCGAAAGATTAATTTTACTTTGATGCAAATATTAGAGACAGAGCCTTAAAAGGGCAGTATTGTTTTTATTTTTCTAAATATTCCTGATTCTACCTTATTTTTCCTTTTTTTTTAAATTCTTCAAAAATTAATTATGGATGATGTTGGATCCATCGATCAAACCAGTCAAACAGTTTAAAACAGTAACCAGAGGTTTTGATTATTGGTCCGATTTAAAGCATTGTGTCTAGCAAGTTGGACCGATAAGAAATCGGTTTGATTATTTTGATTAATATTTAGTATTATTATTTTTCAAAAGTTTATCTAAATTTTAATTTATTTTTTAAATTGAATTAATTTGAATTGAATTTTATTAATTAGATTTAATTTATTGATTTTTAAAAATTTATTTATTATTATTTTTATATTATTTTTTTAAAGGGAATGATTAGCTTATATCACTATAAAATTTTTTAATTTTTTATATTTTTTTAATTATTAATTTTAATTGATTTAAAAAATGAGATTAAATTATTTATTTATTTATTTATTTCATCTTTTGTATCAATTGAAATTAATGATTAAAAAATATAATTATTTTTTATGTAATTTGATTTCTCTTTATTTTAAAATAAAAATTATTTTTATTTTATAAAATAATAAAATTTATATAAAAATTAATAAAAATATAATTTAGTTCGATTGAAATTTTTTTAATTTAATGAATCAAAAATCATTTGAATTGAATAAAAATATTTAATATTCGATCTGAATCAAATAAAAAAATTTATTATAATTTTTAATCGATTTTTGATTTCTCAATTCTTTGCATAGGCTTTCGGTTTGTTTATTTTGTTTCCTCAGCCTTGCTGGCAGGAGCTTTGCTCTAACAAAAATATGTTATATATTTTAATAAAAATTTGAAATTAACTAATAGTTAGGTTGCTAGGGTCGAACGCGCATCCCATGAGCAAAGTTTTTTTTTTTTTTTACATAATTAGCGTATTTTTAATTTTTTCGTGCCTATGAAACGAATCAGGCCCAAACTGACTAATCCTTGTTTCTTCTCTTCACAGAATCCAGCATTCTGAAACGGAAAACCGAGGCTTTATGGCAGTAGTTTCAACTGCTCATTCAACTGCCACCCTTTTTCACCACATAAATGGTTTCAAGCGCTTCACTTTTTTCTTACCCTTCTCTTCTTCTTCTGTTGCTGCTTCTCTGTCTGCTATGAAAAAGTGGAGACAACCAGTGGCTTCCTCAGTGCTAGAGCTTGGTGGAATCAGAATTGCTAAAGATGGTAACAAATTCCTACTTTTATGAACTTGGGCTTTGCTGTTATATGATTTTATTGACTTTTCCATGAACTGAGCCATTTCAGTATTTGCAGATATAGCATTTTGACTATGACTAGTAAATTGTTAAGAGTAATGGGTATTTTATCTCGTGTTTAAATCTGGGTTGGCAAAGGTTAATTGCATTTATGGGTTGCTTCTTTTTTAAATTTGCCCTTTGTGTGTGTTCAAGTTGTATTTGATAAGAAAGTTCAATTTATGGTGTTTTGATTTGGTATGTTTTGGAATGGAAGATGTATATAATGTGATTAGTCTAGGTAGATTACACCTTTCTTCGAGTATGATGAATTGATTGAAAGTGTCAGCAATTGAAATCTATTGTTGAGTTTTTTGGTTTGAAAATTGGCATGGTATATGCTTTGATATTTTGTTATTGGTGAAATTTGATTCATCACTTTCTGTGTTTTCATAATTTATGAATGATTTAGTATTGTTTGGATGGTGGGATTTGTAGATGTGGTGAGGGATGATCCAACAAACAGTGTTCCGGACACAATTTTTTCAAAACATGGAATGCAGCTCCATAGAAGGAATAACCAGTCTCTTGGGATTCTGAAGAATGGAATGATATATGAGTCTTTTGATATTAATTACTCAAACATTTTTGATAAGTTTGGTGATCTCTGCCCAATTGTTTCGGTAAAACAGGTACAATGTTTGTCCACTATTGCTGTTATTTTCTTTTCCTCCTTTATGTTCATCTGAATTGGCAAATACTATTGGATAGCAAAGGAACAGGTTTTGAGTTTAAATATTTTTGAGAAATTAATCTTATGCTCTGTTTACAATAATTGTATCTGAATTTCTATCTGCATGGACTTTCGTAGATCACCAAAGGTTGTGTTTTAACTTAGAATTGCATATGTTACCATGTAGGCTTGAACCTCAGTGTGTGAGTGTGTGTGGTTTAGTGAGTGCAATGGAGAGAATAGTTTTGATCAAATATTGAGGCTATAGACATTTCTCCCTCCCTACATATTGCCCTTAAAGCATGTTGTTGTTCCAAAATATATGGGCTCTCTAGTCAACTTCTTAAATTGACCATGTGTTTTTGAATATCATTCAATCTCTCCAATCCAAAAAGGCTTGTACATTTCTGCAGAGCAGTTTTTGGAGCTCTGCAAGCAGTATGACCAGCCAATAAAATGTTATTTTTCTCTTAATTTTTGGAGGATGTATTCAGTTATGATTTTAGCGTCATTTGATTTGTAAGTGTTGGAATGGTGAATGCAGTATTTGACAAAGGATGATCTCTTCTTGTTCAGTAATTTCAATTCCGATTATTCAATCGTGGGTGAAAGTAAATATATTGGGCATTGCGTTTTAGACTTCTTGTTTAGGTGAGTACTGTAAATATTTTGTGATTAGGATAAAAAATTTAATTCCTTCACTTTCTTACATCAATAGAAATTTATGATTTGGGTAAAAAATTTAGCATTTAGCCTTTCATGAGAGAAAGCTTGATCTTATCTATGGAAATTTAATTATGACACCAGTTAGTGTGTTGATCTTCTATCATTCATTACCTTAATTAATTGTAATAAGGATTTTGACTCACTTAGTTTAAAACCATCTTTCAAGTGATTGAAGCAACAGTCGTAAATGACTTGAAGTTCATCGTGCTTGAGGCAAGGAACCTATAAAACCTTTGCTCTTGTTTCTGTTAAGATGACAGATTCAAGCGAGCCCCAGTATCCAGGAAAAGAACCTCAGCAATTTGAAGCAGAACCTCAACAATCTGAACAAGGTAAAATTTGTTCCATTTTTTGTTCTTTTTAAAGATGTATATGTATATTTACTTATATAGCTAACTCTTTGATTTTTCAGTCTGCAATTTCTTTAGGAAGCCAACAAAGGGCAAAAACATAAGGAAAAGGACAACAAATGGAGATGAAGACTCCAGAAATGGCACATATCTGTTGCACAATCAGAAAAAGGATTTGAAGCCTGACAATATGTTATGCTTTTCAACTGGATTCTCCAGGAGTGCTGCTCCCACTGAATCAAATACAGAATCTGACAAACTGATTTTTCAATTTAAGTCTTTGAAGGAAATTCAAGTTCAAAATGATAGCAGAGCTACAGCAACCTTAGAAACTGAGACTGAGTTTACAAAAGATGCTTGTGCTATACATGAAAAAGTTCTTAAACAAGCAGAGGAGTCTTTGAAGGGGAAAAACACAAGCTCTGGGGAAGAGAAGTTGTATAAAGGAATGCATGGCTATGTGGATCATAAGGCTGGGTTTCGAAGAGAGCAAACAGGTGCCAGTGAGAAAGCTGGTGGCTCACATGGACCTATTAGGGCTTCTGCCCACATCAGTGTTTCAGCAAGATTTGATTATCAGCCTGACATCTGTAAAGATTACAAAGAAACTGGTTACCGTGGTTATGGAGATTCATGTAAGTTTATGCATGATAGTGGATGCTACAAGTCTGGATGGCTGTTAGAAAAGGACTTGGAAGAAGCACAGAAAGCAAGGAAGAGAAATCTGGCTTTGGGTGGCGATGATGATGATGAGGCAGGGGTAGACCAGAGTGATGATGATGATGATGATTCGTTGCCCTTTGCATGTTTTATTTGCCTGCAGCCTTTTGTGGATCCTGTTGTTACTAAGTGCAACCACTACTTCTGTGAGAATTGTGCTCTAAAGGTACCCACATATGCCTTTTCATGTAGATTAATTTTTTCAATATCTTTTTTGTGCTAGCTTAATATCTATTAGTTTTTTTAACATTTGTTGTTGATGCGTTACTTTGGTGCAAAACTTTTTTGGTTACATACATACAAAGAATATTTTATGCCGACCAACTGTTTTTCAGCTGTAAAAATAGGACATATTTTAACTTTACATGGTCAACTTTTGGTGCCTCATGTCAGTATAGTTTACATTTTTATTCTCATTCGAATGTAAAATAACCAACTGCATCTTTTGGTTTTTCAGCATCATGCAAAGAATAAGAAATGTTTTGTATGCAACTAACCCACCCTTGGCATTTTCAATACTGCTCACCAGATAAGTATCCATTGATGCTTTGCTTCAACTCCTGCTGTCACGAACACTTTTATTTCTTTGTTTAGTGTTGTAGTGGAAGATTCACTTGTCTGAATACCTGATTAATCGAAATCATTTCCCTGCTTGAGCTTGGTGGAATTTTGGAATGATGAGCTCTTTAAAATCATTGTTGCTGCAGGCATGTGCGTTAGAATTTAGGTAAGCATGTTTTCTGCGTCATTCCACAACTGACTTATGAGTTGAGTGATTGTATTAAGCAGAGTAAGTTTTAAGTTTTTACATGCAGTTCCAAGAGTTGTCGAAAACAACTGAATGAGTAGACAATTGTAAAACTTGTGATTTATATACAAAATTGGCATTCCTAATATCCCAACAAACCCTATTGCTGCCTTTAACGCATGAAGTAGCATTTCTTCTACCTAGAGATAGCCGTGCAATCCAGTATTAACTTTCCAAGAATCAGCATCCAACTTCACAACCTTCGTAATGGCCTTGAATTCAGCCTGATCAGATCAGAATCCAGGTCTCGATGACACATGCTGGTAGGATCTAGGATGTTACTTCCAAGAGTTTAAGAATGTTGGATTCCAGGTAGTTTCAATTGGGTAGGGATGGCTAGTGGAAGCTGTGATTTTTTGTGGTATCCAATTCCAAAGCATAGAAAACATTAATGATTGGTTTTCTTCCTGGAAAAATACGGGTCCTGCATTAAATAAAAAAAAAAAGTGAAATTAGCTAGCAAACCTAAACTTAAACTCAAGAAATAGTAATATTTTTTGTTTCCTTTTTTCCCTTGAAAATTTTCTTTTTTAGCACGAGTTTTTGTTTTCTTGTTTCCCTGTAAAATTTTCAAATGACTGAATTCATAAGAATAAACTATTTTTCTAGTTGATACTTACATTTCTAGTTAGAGAAGGATTCAAATGAGCAAGAACTTAGGGCTGCAGGAGGACACTTGTAGGAG
The DNA here is from genome assembly GCF_047325235.1 of Durio zibethinus. Lineage (NCBI taxonomy): Eukaryota > Viridiplantae > Streptophyta > Magnoliopsida > Malvales > Malvaceae > Durio > Durio zibethinus. The sequence continues at coordinate 15,439,632 of NC_143188.1, read as the reverse complement.
AAAGCCTCTAGCGGCAAAGTCTTCATATATGCATGATCACTCTGTCCAATGTGGCTTTTGTCAACCCCAAAGTCATCAGATATCTTTTTACCTGCACCAATCTTCTAAACATAAATTCTGAGCTAATACTCAAAATAGGCTAAATGTCAGAAGGCTTGACAACCTTCCTGGTTTACAGCATCAAGGTGGCTACTAGAGAAAATACTACCTATAAAATGACCAGTGATTGAAAGATAGCATGTCGTCTATTACTTCATCTTTTAATTATGGATTAGTGGCTATATCAGAACACTTAGCACATCAATGTGAATATTGGCTATTTAGTTATGACGCTTTATTTCTATTAGATAGAGAATAAGTTACTGAAAGGATTCATTGGAATTCTAGAGAAGTGAGTATAAATAAGTTACTGAATGTATTGCCCTCATGTTTTTGTTTAGTCAAGGTCTATTCTACATGCAAATCAATCATATAGCAATAAAGCTTACAACAAACCATTTGTTTTTGTCTGTGGGAGTGCTGAAGCAAAGAAACAAAAGATGATATGGGATTAAAGTTGAATAAAATAATAAAAGAAATATATCAATCTTTCTCGCCATGGTCAAATCTATAGCTGTTAGGGACAATAAAATACTATCGAAGTTAGTTCGGAATTGTCGAGCTTGATACCTGGAACTGGAAGCTTTGTTATTTTCTTTTCGTTGTTTTTTTCTCTGTAGTGATGTAGCAGTTAATAAAGGAATAAAGCATCTTAGCTTGAGCTTGGTCTGTGAAGATTTTTCTGTGTTAGGAGATGTACTTTCTAGTTTTGGCAGCTAAAGTGGTAGGCGTAGTCATTGTTGTACATGCCATGGCTTATATCAAATACCTGCACGGCAAATAGTTGAGTTGAATAATTGATATTGTTGATGTAATTTCTGGTCTGATAGTCGAAAGTTTTACTGGAGGTTGAGAAGGAGAGTTTGTGTGGCCTATCACATGGTAGGAAGTCAGTGTGCCAAAAATGTTATTTTGAGGCATTCCCCAAGGCACAAGTTAGTAAGGTATACCACAAGCAAGTAAATGAGAGAGAGTAAGAAGCAGTTAAAGAGAGTAGAGAGAGTTCAGTAGTTAATCATCTGTCTGGTCTGGTTCTACTTTTTATACCTTTTAGATGATGACGTCGCAAACTGGGTTTTCATATGTAAGACCTACTATGTGGCTGCTAATATAATCTCTTAGGTATAACAATAATGAAGAGCTTAGAAGATAATAAGATTTTCGTTAAGAATTTCTTTGGGTGAATGATTTTTATTAACCCAAAGAAAGCATTAGACTTGCTACAAGTAAACAGTAAGCTATCAAAACGTTACAAATGTCCACGAACAATCTAACTTTTGCAACGTAATCAAACTAAGCAACATTAAGGAACCAGTCCCCAATTCAGACACATTTTTCTTTTGCTAAGCCAGAAATTATTAATAAAAACAGAGTTACACAATGGGCTGAACAACAGGGGAACCCCATAACTCAGCAGTAAAACACCACCTTATAGACAGAACAGAAGACAAGCACAATACAACCACACATGCTGCCACTCATCTTAGGTGAGCAGAAGAGAAAGAACTGAGACACAAGTACCGTAACACCAAGCCAAAAACATTCAGACAATTTCTGTTGTTGAAGAGGAAGAGTGCAACTGAAGACTGCAATCTTGTTATTGAACTAAGCGAAAAGTAACTTCTGATAGTTGAAACAATAGCTTCTATATCTTTAGATGGCCTGCCAAACTTCCTTTGATTGTGCTCCTGCCAAATAAAGTATACATGAGCATCCCAAGCCAATCTAATTAAGGACAATAAATGCCGAAGCTTTGCTTTGCTGTTAAGATGGTTGACAGCCCAATCTAACTCAAAATGTCAGTCACCCACGTCTTTTACAAATTAGTAACTAAGTAACTCATGATTGTCATTTATAAAATGAGGTTAGGAATTCAAAGGACATATCCTAGGTTGCAGGCAATTTTTGTTTTCAGTTTTAAAGCAATGCCAAGTTTAAAAAGGAACTGAGTCGTACAAAGTTGAAATCCTTTTTAATTAAATTTCAAAAGTAATCACTTTAATCAAATATCAATTAATGCAATTATATATATATATATATCACACTTATAATGCACAAGAGTATTTAAATAATTTTATTTGTTTAGGCAATTAACTACAATTGAAAGAACCAATAAAAAAACTTTTGAGTGATTTAAGTATTCTAGAATGCTTACCAAATGAATTTGAAACTTGAATTTTGATAGAATCACTTAGAAGATCTTCTCCATTTTTTATTCCAATTCCATGTAAACCTATCCATCCATTTGTTTCCCATCTCATTCAACACTGTATATCCAATAGATAACCCAATCACCAAACCACATCCATACCCAATCAATACGATTTTCCAAATAGATATACCATCTACCAATGAATCTTCATCTTCCTTAGGGGGTTGCATTCCAAGACCAACTTCATTGCATTTCTTTGTCAAAGGCGGCCCACACAATCTTGGGTTCCCTTTGTAAGAATCGTTTGGAAATGTACCAAATTGGTAGCTTTGTGGTATGCTTCCCTCAAGTTGGTTGTAAGAGAGATTCAATACTTCAAGAAAAGTTAGGCTTGCAAGCTGTGGAGGAATCTTTCCTGAGAGTTTGTTCTGGGAGAGGTCCAACGACTCAAGCTCGGTTAAGTTTTCAAGTGCTGAAGGGATTGGGCCAAGGAAGCTGTTGTAGGAGAAGTTTAGCGCTTTGAGTGACTTGAGGTTTTGTATTTCCTCCGGTATTCTCCCATGGAAACTATTATTGGAAAGGTCAAGACAAACAAACATGGTTAAGATTTTCTTGTAAAAAATTTCAAACCCTTTATTCACAATTGTCAGGGAGTCCTGGTAGTACTTGTCTCCAATGTAATCTGGCTTAGCTTTCTTGCCATCAGTCATTGTCTTCATTGCCTTCAAAGATCGAAAAAATCCAATAGATAACTCACCTGAAAAGTTATTGGAAGCAAGGTCCAATATGTGTAACTCTGGAAAAGCATTTTCATCCTCAAAAGTTTTAGCTGGACCATAGAATTTATTTGCTCTTAATACAAGAACCTTTAAAGAAGGCAATTTCTCCAACCAAAAAGGAAATGTGTCTTGTATCATATTTTTTCCAACGTCCAAAACTTCAAGCTTTTTGCAATAGGCTAATGACCTTGGCAACTTTCCTTCCAGTTTATTCCCACCGATTTTGAGTGACCTTAGTTGAGGAGCTTGAAAGAATTCGATTGGTAATTGACCAGAAAAATTATTGAAAGCAATATCTAGTACATCTAAGTCTTGAAAACAATTTTTCACATGTTTAATTGGACCATAAAGCCTATTTGCTCGCAATACAAGGACCATCAACGCAGGCAATTTTCCCAACCACAAAGGGAATGTGTCATGCAGAGTATTGTTTCCAAGGTTTAAAACTTGGAGCATTGTGCAATTGGCTAATGACCTTGGCAACTTCCCTTCTAATTTATTATCATTGAGTTGAAGCCAATATAATTGGGTCGCTTTTGCAAAATCTGGTATGCTGCCATTGAAATTATTTTTTTGTAGATCCAAAGTGTCGAGAGAACTGATATTGCCCAAGCAACTTGGGATTGGCCCGCTTAATTTGTTAAAGGATGCATTAAAGGTCCTAAGTTGACTCAAATTGCAAATAGGTCTTGATAAAGAGCCTTGTGAAGAAGTTAGAGATTGGTTTAGTGAAAATTGGTCCAAAAATGAGAGAGAATTGTTAGAAAGATCCAGATTCCTCAAACTTTTCTTCCACACCCAATTTGGTACTGCACCACATATTTTATTATTTGAAAGGTCTAGATATTCTAAACTAGTTTGACTCTTTAAAAACTCTGGAAACATACTTAGGTTACAGAATTGTAAATATAAGACACTCAACATTGGAAAAGAGGAGTTTGCATCACCAAAAGGAACCTCTTTTGAAAAACCAATCGCATTGAAAGAAAGGTCTAACCCTAAAAGAGTGGTCTTCCATAACCAATTAGGCACAAAACCATGGATTTGGTTGTTAGAAAGACCTAGGAAAGCCAACTTGTCTTGAGTTTTGATGAATTCTGGAAATTCAGTAAGGTTACATGAATTCAGGTCTAGTTCCTCTAATTGGGGAAAAGAAAGGCTTGTGATGTTGCTTTCAATTGACAAGCTCGTATTGGAAAGGCCAAGAAACCTTAAGTTCTTGAGTTGGGAGAACATGTCAAGCTT